>NC_091118.1:45442468-45742968 GCF_040183065.1 Periplaneta americana
AAAAGACCGGGGTTTGACATTTTATATACACAGGTTATTTAACGATACTGTATGGCATCAAGATAGCTCAGGTCACACTGCGAATTCCGGTGTTGGCACAGTGGCATTTGCGGTAGAACGATAGAAGAAGCAAAAGGTCCTAAGGGTTTTCCTCGTCCACCGCTGTGGAGTAACGGTTAGTCTTCTTGACAGTGAAACAAGTGGGCCCAGGTTCAAATCCTGTTCGGGACAAGTTACCTACAGTCGAGCCGTTCTTATTTCCGGCAGCAAATCACACGACAGCTTCTGGTCAGCTGACACGCTGCTTCACTGGCAGTGGTTGTCGTCAAGGTTATGCAGACGACATACCGCTTCCCGCTCACGGCGGATGTTACTGTGTTGTCAAGTCTACCCTTGTACTCTTAACGAAGTTTTAGCACATGTCTAGTCTTAAACATCGAACGAAAAATTGTTTCCTACGATAAATAATTAGTAATATATGAATACATAATATTATATATTATTGTTATTGTTGATCCTAGCATCCCAGGACACAGAAAACTTACCATGTTGTTCTGTAATTGGTTTTTCCGACCATTTGAAGTAACGATTTTCGTAAATACAGAAACAATATTAGAAATTAGTAAAATGGGAGAAAGCTGTAAAATATAATAAATAGACATTTTTCATGTGAATGAATAACTAAAACCACACATCCTGTAAATTAAGTAAAATGTTAGTATTAAAAATTTTGTCATAAGTCATTGCTACATAAAAAAATTACACGAAGAATCTTGCCTAACGGTATTGTTCAATTTAGAGGTGCTACGCCTAGATCGCTACAATCATTGTTAGTACCTCCCGCCGCCATAGTTCTCAGTTTATTTTCTTCTTTGCCGGATTGTCCGTACTTCTCTGTCGTTATTTGAGAAACCGCGAACTTGTTCACATCACACGCATCAGCTGTTCTTTGCACCACTTGCATTAAAGGCAATAAACTACTCTTATTTTCACGTTCATTTTCGAAATAATCTCTAATGTTAAGAATCATTTCTCTGCTTTGCGAATGGATGGTCTCCTCCGCGCATTATGATGCTGAAAACTCAGCGATAACACAGCACTAACAACAATACCGACTGCTTGTTCGACAACCTGCTATTAGAACTGCATCCGTTCACTATTGGCTTGACAGAGATTTAGCAACACCGCTATTGCCTACCTTCTTCGCGCCAAAAGTCGAGAAGGCGTGGCCACGCCGGAAATAAGAACGGCTCGACTGTAGTTGGGTTTTTTCTGAGATTTTCCCTCAACCACTCGAAGCAGAATTACTGGATAACTTTCGGCGTTGGATCTAGGACTCATTTCGCTTTCATTAGTATAATTTCATTAATCATCTCAGTAGCTTACAGGCCGACCAGGAGGATATGGCGGACGTGGTTCCAGGATCTGCCCGTAGGCGGCATCTGTCTGCGGGAGCTGCACATATCCAGCGGAGCGGCAGGGGCTTTAATAAGCAGACGGTGGGTAACCGGGGGAGTGTAGCTTCCTTGGATAGATGGCGCCTTGGTAAGTCGTGGAATCCATGGCGACATGTTCTTCTGGTTCAGGATACAGCAGATTCAGGCACATGAATTGCGAACAGATGTCATCGATCTGTGGAGGCCGCAAAATAACATCACAGGCAGGCGGAGGATCAGGTCTACAGTCAGAACTGGATACTGTGGCAGAATCAATACGATGACACCATGCAGTGAATCATGCGTTTGAAAGAAGAGATCCTAAGGACTTCAACAATCATTCCAACATAAGGAATTGCACAATAAGCCTAAGGCTGCGGTGCTTACTTGCGGGCCCTGCTCCGACAGAGAGAGAGAAAAGGATTTTTCTCGGGGTTCTCCTGTTTCCCTTCTCATTCCACTTCCACTCTGTATTTTAATATTCATTCTCATTATTAAAATAGTATGCTTAAAACGGTTCGGCATGATGTAGTATTGTAATTCGCATACAGATAGCATTATCCCAAGGAGAAAGTCGTACGCTTTCATGGGAGGTTAAGGGAACTGCAGTGAAACACCATCGGAACCATGAAGATGTACAAGGTCAATTAACAAGTGACACCAAGCAACTGAATCACGATATCTACAAGACTGCAAGACCGGAAATCGCACGCCAATCCCACGGCAGGAGCGATAAGGTACAATAAGCCCACTAGAAGCGGTAGAAGAATCCTGTTCCGGATAGTGAGCCCCAAACAAACTTTATCGGCCATTCTCACCCATAGTAAATTTCAACCGAATAACTTCTACAGTTAAA
The DNA here is from genome assembly GCF_040183065.1 of Periplaneta americana. Taxonomy (NCBI): domain Eukaryota; kingdom Metazoa; phylum Arthropoda; class Insecta; order Blattodea; family Blattidae; genus Periplaneta; species Periplaneta americana. Next base: position 45,444,761 of record NC_091118.1, read on the forward strand.
AATGTCCTTAAATGAATTCCTACTGCCATCACTACCACAATTGCCTTGACTTGGCTTTTCGAGTTATTCTGGCGATGGTAGCTGTGACGCGATTTCACAGAGTCTGGAGATCATGTGGTAAAGGTGGTATGCGGACCCTTTCATTTAACCCCATATGAAGGAATCACAAGGGGTCAAGTCCGGGGACCTGGGTGGCCACCGTTACGGCCAATCCAGCATGAGGCAATTTGCCATTTAAGTACGCACGAACATCATTGCACACTCGCGACAGACTCACTACGAGAGAATTCAAGGACAAAATGTTTTCTCAGGCTGTGTCATTTTGACTTCGGTGAACGTGGTCGCCAGCGTAACTACAGCAACAAACGGCGTTAGAAATAATTATAATTCGGTGAGTACGTTTTTCATTTTGTAAGCATAAGTGTAAGTTTATGTCTCACTGTGGAAATACATCCGTTTGTAATGTTTCATGCTTTTTTTAACACGGTATATAGAAGCTCTATCTATAGCCGATCCTTTAAACTCACACTTCGGACTCGTTTCTTGAGAATTCTTAGGCTACTAAGTTAGAACTGTGTCTGATCACGCACTGGTGTACAACGAAATGGAACTGCCTCAAGACGGGTAGGATAAAAGACGTCTCGAACCCTTTCTGACGTCAGTAAATGAACTCCCTTATATAAAACCACAGCGAGAGCGTGTAACTCAGAATGTAATATTGTCGCACAAAACCGATAATCTCTCAGGAGGCCATTTATCATTCTCGCTGGTTGTTCTCCGCACTTCTCTAGCTAGCATTACAAAAAGACGTAACAAAGCCTGATGAGGTTCAACAGGTCGACTCCGAAATATTAACATTAAAGAAAACCTGAACCAGTCTAAATTACAAATCCAATGGAGATTTTTTTCACTCCTTGTCAGTAGCGGCTAAGAAAACCAGATTTACACTTTATTTCCCTTAAAATAATATTTTATTGAACTTATTATCTGTGGAGCTTGCGTTCCAAAAGCAGACATATCAATGTTATAATTTTTTTCAGGAAACAAGAAAAACTGAAATTGTCACTCACATTAAGAGAAAAAAATCGAAAAAAATATGGAACATCTCGTACATTCTTACTAATCGAATGTGTTAATGCCATATTTATTTCTTCAGTATTTCAGTATTAAAAAGATATTGGTTTGGATTTGTCCACTTTTGATTGAAAACTGTAATTGAAGACATTATTACAAAAACAACCCTAGTCATTTTTAATGAAATTGAGTTAAGGACACTTTTCTATTATTTCAAATATTTATAGATTCCAAAAATGATCCATGTCACGTGCAATATCCACAAGGATAAACATCAGTTGTACGGAAACAGCTGACATGTGTTGTTCTATTTTTTTTCTCCTGAAAAATAGCAATTTTGACAAGGATTGTTTTTATAATACTATCTTCAATTTTTTCAGTCTTCATTGGAAATTCCATTAATATTTCATTTTTTTATAATTTCGAAATAAATAATTATTTTTATTGAGTTAAAATATACTTCCGTCCACAACCTGAACATCTGGTGCATGGATTACATTTCAATGAAATGTTGCAAAATATAATTATGATTCAAACAAAATTATTTTTGACTGCATCAAGATCCTTTACCTTTATTCGCATTGACTAACATACCGGTACTGGAAAAGTTTTAGCTTTACAGGTAAATTTTTCTAAAGGCTCCTAAACTCATCTCGGTATATCATTATCTTCCCAAAAACTTTGCCTTCCGAGATCACATATCTATTTCGTGATACGTTTTTTTCACTGACTATCACGAGGTTGGGTATCTTGCTAAGAAGTTCACCGATACCTCAAAAGTAGGCGAAAGATGTAATCTCTTCAGAAAGATGTCTGGAGCTATGGTTGAACGGCAAGGCTTTGACTGACATTCAATTTTAAAAAAGTATCACGGGATTAGGCAACTTTACCCTACATCATTTTATTCCCAAAAGCTTTCTCTTCAGAGATCCCATATTTATTTTGACCAACAAAAAACTGCTCCATGTTACTGACTATAGAAAGCTTTAAGGCAATGATACAGGTTTGAATAAAGAATAAATTTCATTCATTATCGGAAATACTGATTGTTCAAAATCACTTTACATTTGCCCTCCATGTTTGATGGTTTACTTTATAGTTATCTCCATAAGTAAACAACGGAATATGTCCGCGTTTGATATAAAAATGGAAAACTGAAGAATAAGATAAATACATTTCTTAGGGGAGAGGACGGGCTAACTTTTTTTTCTCTATTTGGTGCAAAATATTAATCTTTTGTATGTAGAGACCTCATGGCTGTAGCAACTCAACCCAATATAAATATTCTGAAAAAAAATATATATATATTTGGGGATCCAGATTTGAAAAAAAAAAGTACTCTACCTGATGCAGGATTTTATTAAAACCGATATATCTAAGCCATTTTGAAATATAGATTCAAACAGTTTCCTGCAATGTACTTTCAAAAGCATGCTCTACGAACTGTATATAACAGAATTTTGATATTAGTCCCTTACTTACTTACTTACTTACAAATGGCTTTTAAGGAACCCGAAGGTTCATTGCCGCCCCAACTAACACTCTATATGCATTTCTGGATTCGTCCATACGTGCTACATGCCCTGCCCATCTCAAACGTCTGGATTTTAAGTTCCTAATTATGTTAGGTGAAGAATACAATGCGTGCAGTTCTGCGTTGTGTAACTTTCTCCATTCTCCTGTAACTTCATCCCGCTTAGCCCCAAATATTTTCCTAAGCACCTTATTCTCAAACACCCTTAACCTATGTTCCCTTCTCAGAGTGAGAGTCCAAGTTTCACAACCATACAGAACAACCGGTAATATAACTGTTTTATAAATTCTAACTTTCAGATTTTTGGACAGCAGACTGGATGATAAGAGCTTCTCAACCGAATAATAACACGCATTTCCCATATTTATTCTGCGTTTAATTTACTCCCGAGTGTCATTTATATTTGTTACTGTTGCTCCAAGATATTTGAATTTTTCCACCTCTTCGAAGGATAAATCTCCAATTTTTATATTTCCATTTCGTACAATATTCTGGTCACGAGACATAATAATATACTTTGTCTTTTCGGGATTTACTCCCAAACCGATTGCTTTACTTGCTTCAAGTAAAATTTCCGTGTTTTCCCTAATCGTTTGTGTATTTTCTCCTAATATATTCACGTCATCTGCATAGACAAGAAGCTGATGTAACCCGTTCAATTCCAAACCCTGCCTGTTATCCTGAACTTTCCTAATGGCATATTCTAGAGCGAAGTTAAAAAGTAAAGGTGATAGTGCATCTCCCTGCTTTAGCCCGCAGTGATATTAGTCATTACATTTGTAAAATAAACAATTAAAATTTAATAACACTTTTTTGATTTCGTTTTTTGCAAACAGGCAGACATATTTTAAAAATGAAATCAATTAACAAAATTCTGTTTTAGAGAAAAGTTTCATAATAGCCTAAGATTGTGTGTTCTAAATTTCATGCATATATCTTTAATAGTTCAGAAATCATATCATTTTTGTGTGACAATATAGCAAAGAAATGAAGTTACCGAAAACAAAAATAAAAGGGGGCGTGTGATTTAAAAATCCATAGCGCAGGAAGTTTAAAAATGGCGTCTCAACATCCGATCAGGGTACAAATACCCACAAAATGTTATGCAATGCATTCCACGCATATCACAGGGTACTTCAAAGTTTTTTTTTAATTTACTAATTTTTCATAAAAAAATACCGTCCTCTCGCTTTTGAATGCAACCCGCAATTTCTAAGCCCTTTTAGTGCTGGTTTTGGTCGTATCTTGTTCAAAGTAATTGAAAAATAAGATTTATTTTAGTCTAATATTATATGAAAATAATATAAAATCAATTTTCATTAAAAGTATACATGTGCGCTTTAGGACGCAAGCTTCATATCATATGCCAACTTATTAATATGACAACAAATAGTAAAATATTTTCAAATTATTAGTTACCGTGTAACTTTTTGCATTAAATGTAGGTATTCACACAATAAATGGATAAAAAAATAGTCACTGCACTCTACAAACTAATCGCTGCCAAAAGTGACCAATAAAATAAATTTAAAGCCGTCTATGCGGCTTAGCAGGTGAATGCAATTTCACGATGACGGCTAGGACGGATTTGGGGTCTATTTGCGGTGGACAAATGCAAGCTTCTGAGAGTTCTTCTCAGAGTTTTCTTGTCTTATTTTTGTTTCCAATTTTGATTCCTTCGTAAACCAAATAACAAATCTCACTGGTAGGCCTAATGGTAAAGACAATATTAGTGTTTAAGTTATGTGCATTATGCTGACGTAAAACATATTAATTTTATTCTAAATAACCATTCATTCATTCATTCATTCGTAGTGTTCTGCCCAAGGGCAGGTCTTTCACTGCAAACACAGCTTTCTGCAATCTTTCCTATTTTCTGCCTTCCTCTTTGTCTCCTCATATGATCCATATATCTTAATGTCGTTTATCATCTGATATCTTATTCTGCCCCGAACTCTTCTCCCGTTCACCATTCTTTCCAGTGCAACCGTCAGTATGCAGTTTCTTCTCAATCAGTGACCCAATCAATTCCTTTTTCTCTTCCTGATCAGTTTCAGTATCATTCTTTCTTCATCCACTCTTTCCAACACAGCTTCGTTTCTTACTCTGTCCATTTCACACCCTCCCTTTTTTTTTCCATATCTACATTTCAAATGCTTCTCTTCACTTCGTCGTAATGCAAATGTTTCTGCACTATACAATGCAGCACTCCACATAAAGCACTTCACTAGTCTGTTCCTTAGAGGAAAGTTAAAAATGTGTTTAATTTAACTTAAATTTGTAAAAATATACAAGGATAAAATATTACATGTCATAGAAATCCGAAACGTGAAATAATTATTTCTATTTTGCCCTGAAGGACAAAGTATACCAAATATACAAATATTAGTAAATGTGTAGTACTAATAAACAAATAAATAAAAATTAATGGAGAAATAAACAAATAAATAAATAGTTGAAATAAATCAACAAATAAATAAATAAATAAATAAATAAATAAACAAACAAATAAAAAGAATATAAATAAGTGCATAATTCAATAAATAAAGAAGTAAATAACTAACTAAATAAGTAAATGAACAAGTAAATAAATAAGTGAATAAGCAAGTAAGCAAAGGAATACATGAGTAAATAAATAAATAAATAAATAAATAAATAAATAAATAAATAAATAAATAAATACAGTGCTTTTCGGTAGTATATTGTGTAACTCCGGCAGGAAACAGTGAGATAGATTAAAGCTCCCAGAACAAAGGAAAAGAAAAATGCCAGACTTCTTCCATTCCAAGTTTTTAATCTATTTTATCAGTATGATATATTTCCGAGTTTTATGCAAATGTGCACGGGCCGGAGCTTTCTGACAATGACTGAGGACATCTCACCCTCCCTCGATTAATTTCTGCCCCTTTTTTTAGCTCCAGACAAGATGGGGGCAAGGTTTAATTGTACCGAGATTGCAATGCATAAGGGAAACTGCCAGGCCTTATAACGCAAATGTCCCAAATTCTAACATGTCTGTTCGTATCACGATATAACTAACCTGCCGTGTTAACGTTCCTCCGAGTTTCTGAACTGTTTTGGAAGCGTTAAGGTCACGCAATTCTTGGCTCAATCACAACTCGAGACAACCGGACAAGATTCCGGGCGTGGGAGTCATGCTTCAGTCACTGCGAATAATAAATAACCACCCTCAATTATTTCTTCACGGAAGAGACAATTCCTTTATACGTCCTGTAAGGTGAGGCTTGCGGATTTTAACAGCTATCAATTACCAGTGACCGGTATCTCACGCAATAGAAGGACCGGAGTCACGGACACGACGCGTACAGTGTCATTACAAGTCTACGCGCTTCCCAACAATTCAGTTCTACAGGGTGTTTCAAAAATGTTTTTATAACGTACAGTTAGTGCACAAAAGTTTCTCTGTACCTCAATCTGACACCAATTTTGTTACGTCGTACTACGATCTCCTAATACTCTCAACTGTGTCAGACAGTCTGTGAGACGACCACTCCCAGCAATGACTATACCGAGGTCGACTAATACAAGAAAGAATGCAAGGAGAACAAGGGGAAAAGAAAGAGAACAAAAAATAAAAAGAGGAATACAAGGATAACGAGTGAAATACATGGAGAACGAGGGGAAAACAGGGCGAATAATTGCAAGACATGAAGAACGTGAGAAATATACGCGAAACAAGGGGAATGCAAGGAAACAAGGGGAATGCATGAAAAACAAGAGCAATATTTCACATTACACAAGTTGAATACGTGGAAAGCATTAGGAATATACTGAAAACAAGTGGAATGCATGCAAAACCAGAGCAATAAGTGGAAAACAGGATGAATAGATGGAAAACAAGGTGAAAACAAGGTGAATACATGGAAAAGATGGCGAATACATAAAAAAGAAGAGGAATACATGGAGAACACGAGGAATACATAGAAAAGGCGATTTCATGGTGAAAAAAGTGAATATATGGGAAAACAAGATGAATACATGGAAAAAATTAGGAATTTAGGGGAAACAAGGGGAATGCATGGAGAAAAACAAGGGCAATACCTGGAAAAAAGGATGAATACATGGAAAACAAGAGGAATACATGGAAAACAAGGTGAATACATGGAAAACAAGAGGAATACATGGAAAACAAGGTGAATACATGGAAAACAAGGTGAATACATGGAAAACAAGGTGAATACATGGAAAACAAGGTGAATACATGGAAAACAAGAGGAATACATGGAAAACAAGATGAATACATGGAAAACAAGAGGAATACATGGAAAACAAGGTGAATACATGGAAAACAAGAGGAATACATGGAAAACAAGGTGAATACATGGAAAACAAGAGGAATACATGGAAAACAAGGTGAATACATGGAAAACAAGAGGAATACATGGAAAACAAGGTGAATACATGGAAAACAAGAGGAATACATGGAAAACAAGGTGAATACATGGAAAACAAGAGGAATACATGGAAAACAAGGTGAATATATGGAAAACAAGAGGAATACATGGAAAACAAGGTGAATACATGGAAAACAAGGTGAATACATGGAAAACAAGAGGAATACATGGAAAACAAGAGGAATACATGGAAAACAAGGTGAATACGTGTAAAACAAGGCGAATGCATGGAAAACAAGAGTAATACATGGAAAAGAAGGTGAATACATGGAAAACAAGGTGAATATATGGAATCTTAGTAACCATGATGAATACATGGAAAACAAGGTGAATACATGGAATCTTAGTAAGCATGATGAATACATAGAAAACAAGATGAATGCATGGACAAATAGAGGAATACATGGAAAACAGGGTGAATACATGGAAAACAAGGCGAATGCATGAAAAACAAGAGGGATAGACGGAAAACAAATTGAATACATGGAAAACAAGATAAATGCACGGAAAACAAGACGAATACATGAAAAAACAAGGTGAATCCATGGAAAACATGAGGAATATATGAAAAACAAGGGGAATACATGAAAGACAAGGGCAATACATGAAAACAGGGTAAATACATACAAAACAAGGTGAATATATGGAAAACAAGGTGAATACATTGAAAACAAGGTGAATACATGGAAAACAAGGTGAATACATGGAAAACAAGGTAAATACATTGAAAACAAGGTGACTACATTGAAAACAAAGTGAATACGTGGAAAACAAGGTGAATACATTGAAAATAAAGTAAATACGTTGAAAACAAGGTAAACACGTTGAAAACAAGGTGAATACATTGAAAACAAGGTGAATACATTGAAAACAAGGTGAATACATGGAAAACAAGGTGAATACATTGACAACAAGGTAAATACGTTGAAAACAAGGTGAATACATTGAAAACAAGGTGAATACATTGAAAACAAGGTGAATACATTGAAAACAAGGTGAATACATTGAAAAGGAGAACAAGAGAAAAGGGGAATACAAGGAGAACACACAGAGAAAGAGAAATGAGGAAAGCAAGAAAAACAGAAGAGAAAACGGAGAATAGAAGGATAATGTGGGGGGAACAGGGAAAGTACAAAGAGTAATAGAGGAATTCCAAAGAGGACAAGGGAGAGACAAGGAGAAAAATACAAATACAATGAGAGCATGGAGAATGCAATGGAAACAAAGTAAATACAATGAAAAGAGGATTACAGGTAGAACAAGGGAAATACAAGGACCAGGCGAACAGAAGAAAAGCATGGGGAGGACAAGGGGAATACAATAACAAGAGGAATAGAAGAGATGGAGAATACAAGGAGAGCAAGGAGAATACAATGAGAACAAGAGGAATACTAGGAGAACAAGAGTAATATGAGGATAACAAGAGGAATACAAGGAGAACAAGGGGGATACAAGGAGAACAAGGGGATACAAGGAGGGTACAATTACAACATTGCAAAGAGAAGAAAAACAACGAGAATACAAGGATAACAAGGGGAATACGCGGAGGACAAATGGAATACAAGTAGAAGTGGCATACATGGAGAACAATGGGTAGACAAGAGAAACAAAGGGAATAAATGGAAGAAAGGACAATACAAGAAGGACAAGGGGAATATCAGGAGAACAAGTGTAAAACTAGTAGAAACTGCAAAATGAAAGAAAACAAAGGCAAAAAGGCAGAAAAATGACAATGCACGGGAAACAACAAAGAGAATGTAAGAAGAACAAGGAGGGAAATACACGGAGAAAAATGGGACGGAAGGGTTGCGTTTTTATGCAATGTTCAATCTCCACACACCCACCTAGAAGAAAGACGTAGATCTACGTCAAAAAGCTCATAAGCCGCCACTGGAATCTACCCATCATTCCTAACACGCAGACAAATGCAGAATTCCCATGAAAGATCAATACAAACGTGGAAGATTAATCTGAGGTGTGCGAGAGAAAGAATCCGTGAATTGCTTTATGACTCCTGGAAGCTTTTCCCTCCGAGGAGACAAGACGAAAGGAGCGGGGAAATTTTGGGAACAAGACTACTTCGTCTCGCGGAATACTTGTTGAAACAGTAAACTTTGCTCCGCGGGGAATAATATAACTTGGTGGGTTGCACAACAGTTGCAGACAGATAGAGAAGCTCTTTAAATAGGAGTTAGGCCAATCATTCATTCCAACAGGCTCGAAATCTTCCCTCAAAACGCTCTTCTCGCCTACGGTCTTCTTGCCCACTTTTCATTCAACCGTCCGCCACAGCTGCCACCGATTTTTATGTACACATTTTTTTGTCTCTTATTGTACCCCACATTTTCCTTTTCTTTCGGCCCTTTTTTTTTTTTTTTCAGACTTCCTCTTTCCTCTTACTCTCGTATCGCGTAATCTTCTTCTTCTCTCGCTCCCGTTCTTGAATTTCATGCTGCTTGTAATTACTTCCTCTCTAATTCATTTACAGCTTGTCTAGAGGAAGAAAAAAAGTTCTAAAAGGTTAATATCTTATACGGGGGAGGAAAACATAGAAATGAAACAGGAATTCCCAACTTCAACAACGGTTTGCTTCCTTCATGAAGTTATCTGCAGGTAATAATAAAACTGAATTTTAAATTATTTTTGTGGTTTGCATTTTAAATACAAAAAGAAAGCTGGCTTAAGATCAATTCAACGAGCCGTCTGTAATGAATGAATTCAATAATGGGAAAAATAATAAGTGACAGAAGTAGTACTGTAGTTGTAAAATTTATCCTAGTTCAGTCTCCGAGAGAACAACATGAAATCATTTCCCTTCCATAACTAACTATGTTTCCTGTCTTGTACCCTGCATTTTCTTAACCGTGGCACTGAACTATACTAATAATTGCATTAACGTGTTACAGCGCAATGGTCTCCCATCCAAAAGATCTGGGTTTTACTCCGAATCACATATTCTTTCTTTTCTCAATCGTACTATCAGGGACTGGAATCCTTTACTTGTAGACTTACTAAAGGCTTTACCAACAGACCAAAGATGTATTTAAAACTAGGCTTAAGGACTTTAGTAATAGACGGTAGTATATTAAGCACGCTATTTAAAGGGTGTAATTGATGTTTTGTTATTTGAAGTGTTGTATCAGTGAGGAAGTGTGTTATGTAAGTGAAGTGTGTTTGCGTCAGTGAAGTTTTATAGTTTCTAGTGGTACAGTAAAGTATTTGAACAGTGAAATGTTTTTGAAGTGTTAGTGAAATCAGGACAGTATCAGTGAAATGTGTCGTAGTACCAGTACAGTGAGTGAGTTGACAGCGAAATGAGTGTAGTGCTAAAAGGTACCCGTGGATTTTAGTTCGAACTTAGAGTTCAGATACAAATTAGATTTACTTTAAATGTTATTTTTAAGTGATCGTGCTTCATTTAGTTTAGGATGTTCCTTGTTAATTTTATTATACCATTGTTATTATTTATTATTATTAGCATTAATTATTATTATTATTATTATTATTATTAATTGTCATTATTGAGTGTAATTAGTTACCACTGCCACAGTGACAGCGAAATGCTCTCCTACCTAAAAGATCTGGGTTTTACTCCGGGTCACATATTCTTTCTTTTCTCAATCGTACTATCAGGGACTGGAATGCTTTACCTGCAGACTTACTGAAGGCTTTACCAATAACCAAAAATGTATTTATAATAGGCTTAAGGACTTAGTAATAGACGGTAATATATTATACACACTATTTAAAAGGTGTAATTCATATTTTGTTATTTGAAGTGTTGCATCAGTGAAGAAGTATGTTGTGTCTGTGAAGTGTCAGTGAAGCTTTACAGTTTACAGTGGCAGAGCAAAGTATTTGAACAGTGAAATGTTTTTGAAGTGTTAGTGAAATCAGGACAGTATCAGTGAAATGTGTCGTAGTACCAGTGCAGTTAGTGAGTTGACAGCGAAATCAGTGTACATAGTGCTAAAAGGTACTTGTGCATGTATGAACATATCATACTCGTGGGTTTTAGTTCGAACTTAGGGTTAAGATACAAATTAGATTTACTTTAAATGTCATTTTAAGTGATCGTGCTTCATTTAATTTGGGATGCTCCTTGTTAATATTATTATACTATTCTTCTTCTTCTTCTTATTATTATTATTATTATTATTATTATTAGCATTACTTATTATTATTATTATTATTATTATTATTATTATTATTATTAATTTATTATTGTCATTACTGAGTGTAATTAGTTACCATTGTCACCGGGTATTTACCCATTTGCAGTGTGCTTACATACATACATACATACATACATACATACATACATACATACATACATACATAAATACATACATTACATATTAACAGATTAATCAGCCTTATGGCCTATGAAGGCAACAATTTTTTATAAATTTCTTCACTATGCTGCCATCTAGCGACTGCAGAAGAAAACAACGTTATAACTCTCATTTGAATTGCATGAAGCAACTGTACTTCCACCTAGCGGTCGCTCCCAATCGACGGTGGCGATCTTGGTGGTTGTTCTCTTCCACATTTTACAGTTTTTAACATGAGGATGGTCAATCTGTTATATATGTGATGATGAGGTTTGAACCCGGTCTGCTCGTGATGGAATTTTCGATGGACAAACCAGAAATTTCAGAGGATTTTTCTCGTGGTACTTCCTCTTCCCCGTCTCTCCCTTACATTCTCCATCTCTTTTTCATTTCATATATCATCTTCAACGTTTAAAAATAGGCGAAGACTTGGGCGCAGCACTGTTTTCCAATAGTGACATAGGAAGGGCTTGGAGCTAGGGCTCTTTGACTTAATCAGGTACTTGTCTGGGGATGAAACCTGGCTTTGTAATTATCTGTTAAAAATGAATATTCCGAAGTTTAATATTTAGGGATCATAATTGAAATAAGCATCTGAAATAGAACAAACATATCACCTGCCTTTGTAACAAATTACAAGCCACCGGCGTAGCTCAGTCGATTAAGGCGCTTGCCTGCCGTTTCAGAGTTGTGCTCGCTTGAGGGTTCGATTCCCACTTGGGTTGATTACTAGGTTGGGCTTTTCCCGAGGTTTTCCCCAAACGTAAGGCAAATGTCAGATAATTTATGGTAACTCATCGGCCTCATCTCACCCAATATTATCTCGCTATTACCAGCCCCCTCGACGCTAAATAATATAAATACATGATAATAAGGTACCTGAGGGTATAAAGGCCCAGCATGTTATAAGGCCCACTACCTAGTTTTGCCATTAGTTATACACTTTTGCAAAAGAGAGTAACAGCTCTAAGACCTATTTCTTCTTGCATTCGAGTGAGGCATAAAGAAATTAGATTCTCGTTCTTGTTTGTAGCGGACTGGTGGCAACAAGTTATGTGTGATTATTTCTGCTTTCATTATAACATTTTGCAAAATTTAAGTTAATATTTAATCGTTTTACTGTGTGTTATTAATATAATATTAAATGCACGTTATTGTGTAAACATTAAGAAGTTTGGGGCTACCGTGAAACTTTCGCTAATGAGCATATGAGCATTCCATAAATTAAAATTGGCGCGAAGTAACAGAGCAGGAAATAAGGCCCATGAAATAAATACGTGGAAACGCCCACAAGTTAATAGAAGTCCCTGAGCTATAAAGTTTGAAATGGAGACGTTTAGCAATTTTTAAATAATGGAATAGCGTACTTTTTTAGTTATCCTATAATATTTTACTTCAAATAAATATTCAAACAGACACATAAATGCTGTGAGCAATGAAAATTAACATCATGTCACTGGGCCTTATATCTTGCTGTGACAGGTAATAAGCACAATCTTTTTTTGCAAGAAATGAAACAAACGAAAAACTGACAATTCCTAATGCAGAAAGAGCATTGGATTAACCATGAACGTCATGATTTATAAACATCCAGGGGACGTGGATGTGTTCTGTCTGCGAAGAGAATTGTTGTAGATATACATGTGTGTGTCTCTTGTGAATGTTGGGTGCGCGATGAATGTGTGGATCTCACTGAGGAAAAAACTGAAGACTTTGTATGCCCAAATTGTGTTCAATACTTATATTCTTTATTGTGGGCCTTATTATCTGTCACAGCAGGATATAAGGCCCAGTGACATGATGTTAATTTTCATTGCTCACAGCATTTATGTGTCTGTTTGAATATTTATTTGAAGTAAAATATTATAGGATAACTGTAAAAGTATGCTATTCCAATATTTAAAAATTGCTAAACTTCTCAATTTCAAAGAAAGAACATTCTATTCCTTAGGTGGGCCTTATTACCCCCGGTTACCTTATTTATAAAATATGCCGTAACATAATAATAATAATAATAACAATATTAATATTAATAATAATAAAATTACACATAATTTAAAATACCGATAATTTAAATTATAAACAATTTTAATATTGACCCTCCCTCTTGACAAAATTCTGCGTGAATCACTGTGTAGACAGATCTTTTCATTAGCTCTTCAGGGTTTATAACCTAGCTTTATCAGTTCTGCTATTTGTGCAATGTCGGATAATAATCTGTCAATTAACTCGCTAAGCTCTATTAAGTCCATTAATTAATTTCACAGGTTTGTATTGAATTCAGGATGAGTAGGGGCTAACAGTGTTAACATCTATAAACTTCTCATTATATGAAATACGCTCATACCTAGAGTAAAGACGTTCGGCTAATTGGTACCCCATTTACTTCCTCTTTAGATTTTATATGTAATCCACGCAATAAAACAGAGATAATTAACCTCGGTTGGCCTGGGATTCACTTCAGAAAACCAACAAAGACTAACGAAGCAGATGGAGAATGCCTTATGCTATGCGGATGGAGAGAAAAGGTGGTCTGCAGAAAAGTAAATCAGTTTAGTTTCTCAACGAGCCTTGAAAAAGATGCTTTGCTGCTGGCAGAGAGGGTAAAATTGTGGAGGTAAAATAAAGGAAAACTTTTTTCCTTATTCTTTAAAACACGTTACGTCCTTATTTTGAAAGTTTGCTTCATAAAACTTTTAATGTAATTCAATATGACACTGTTTGGTATTCCAAAAAGTTTTCTTATCACGAGGGGCATAGTCGTGACTGAAGAGACCGCAAAACTTCTGACACAACTTCACAAAAAAAAATCATCTCACTCAAAACACTCTCAGGCTTAGCTGTATTCCCAGCTTTTCTTTTGTTTATTATACATACGAAACACCATACAATGCTCGCCCATCAGTTTACGTGATATGCCTGGAAGATGTTGAAGAACTTGGATACGCACCTAAGAAGGAATACTGAAAAACGCAAGAAAAGAAAAAAGTGAATATGTAGAAGTAACTCACTCACTCACTCACTCCTTCCCGGAAAACTTATCTAATCCCTACAATAATACTTTATAGTGTATAATAAATCCTCAGACTTAAGATCATGTGAAGCACACGTTTACCGTTATTAAATGTCGAGAAGTGCTTATAATAAAAATTTAGGATTCTGTACAGTACGCTTTTTCCTTTATTTACTTCAAACTTTAATCAAACAAAAACCTAAGATACATACCTAATGCCTTTGTTGTTTTGCTGACAGTTAAATTTTGTATAGGCCTATTTCTTCAAATAAGCGCAATGTAGGCTACGTGTTTTAACAGTCAGCGTATTCCGAATCTCACCGGACCGGTGGACAACAATGACGTCACGCTGCAGCGAAATAGGAACAAAACTGCTGGAAGGATGATGGCTGTCATGGCGACTGTATAAATTGTTGTCTGTGCTACGCTAGCAAAATTTTGCGAAATTTCCGTACTGCCATCTCGTTCAAAGAAAAGAGAGCATAAACAATTTATTTCTTGAACCGGTAGTAATAACTGGCCCGTTGACATGTTCGCTCATAAGCCATTAACATATTGTTTTTACGTTGTGCTCACTACAAACAATACAGCAGAACCAAAGCAGAACACACCGCCATGACACAAAAGTGCACGTCTGCTAATTCCAGCCCTATACAAGAACCAATCAGATTCACTGATGGAGGCTGATGGAGACTGCCACCACCTTTGCAAGCTGATGGCACAGTTGCGACACCGGTGGAGCATCAGTGAAGCCATCGGTGAAATTCGGAATACCGTGATGCCATCAGATTGCTCAGAGCTGAGATTCGGAATACGCTCAGTGTGAAATCTTAGCCTTAACTGTACCACCCCTACTTGTCTGTTAAGTTTTTCAGCGGATATGTTCGGCAAACGAGCGGAAGACTATTCCATCAATTTAGCTGTTACCCCGTTATTCGTAAATTAAATATATGGTAATTTTAGAGCTGTAACACAATTTTAGTGCACGAAGTCGATCTAGTTCTCAATGAAATTATGTTCTATGAATTAAATGAAACTAATTAATTCCCAGTTCTCAAGAAAAATACTTATAAATAGTTTATGGAACAGCCTCCATATGTTCAATGCTATTTTCTTAAAGTGGAATCCTCTATAGAGGCATATTTCTCTTACAACTCGTACCTTTTATCATTATAGCAGGTCATTTATTGAATTGGTGTATCGTTTGAATTGCTGATAGCGGGATGCTATGTAGCGAGATGACGTCACGCGAATGTAGTCTACTGCGTGTTCAGTTCAAAGTGTGTCATGGCTCGCTGTATGTCGTCATGTGGCTAGCCAATGAGCCTAGAGAATTCAATCTTCCTACACTTCCGCAGAGGCGTATTACTTATGTGCCAGAGAAATTGCCTAGCAAGTACGGCGTTCATTCTGAAGAGTAATTACCGATACGTACGGTAACGCCTGTAGTGGCAGGAATGTGAACTGTTTGGAAACACGTACTGAGGTGAGCTTTTTTCTTACTGTCAGAATATGGGGAGAGAGTTAAGACGATTACTTACGTATTTGTTGACATTAACTTCGACAGTCAACATGGACACGGAGCATTTGATTTGTATTGTGGAATTTTGCCGTACGCAACCGATGATAACAAATACCCCACGTACGACTTGCCCGCGAAAAATCACAAGTCGAAAGAGGTTATGGTAGCACACAGACCGGACAGGCCGCCATCTATTGTTATGACGTTTAAGATATACCGTACACGTTTTCAAGTTTTGATTGAACGCCTTGATTAATAAGCAACTTCTCTGACATAAAAGCTGAAACTCGCTTCAAATCGCTGACTCACAACAGTGACGTCATGACACACTTTGAAATGAACACCCAGTATAAACAACTAACCTTATCTCCGTACGCCCTGGGACAGAATACGGCCCCTAGTTATTACCATCACCATCGTAATCATTAACTTCATTTGTAATTTAAAGAAAAACACTTTTATGAGTTTCATACAGCCTTTTTCGTACGTATTACAGACTTACGCGTTTGGCAAGAATTCAGTTCCTGTATTATTTTCTAAAATAAATCAGACTATTATACAGGGTAAGTCAGGAGGAAAGGTACATGATATGAGGGGTGATAATATTGGTCATTCTGAACAAAAAAGTTCCTATGAACATAGGCCTATGTTCTGTTCTTAACGGTTTCGGAGAAAACTAATGGAAACAATGAGGAACGGGAAAGTGCAGGTGATAGTAAATTAAAACATTGTTACCTTACATTCTGTACTTTTCTTCACAGAACATGTTCGAAAAGTCCACCGTCAACTTCAATACACTTTGCAGCTATTGTAAACAGCTACTATGTTGCTGATCTGAGCTGATTCGAACATTCCTTCACTTGAGCACAAGCGGGCGAGAAGTTCCTCCCTTTCTTCCCACTTGACGCTTGTAACTTCGCTCTTAAGCCAACTCCACACACAGTAATCCAATGGAGTAAGGTCGGGTGACCACCGCGACCGATCAAACGCTCAGGATACGTTTCATTGATGCTACTACAACCTAATGTCGTTTTGGTTGCGTCCGTATATGAGTGCTGACGTCCGTGATTTTCAAACAACTGTATGTCAGATAGTGTTAAGAACAGGGCATATGTTCATATAAACTTTTTTTGTTCAGAATCACCAATATTATCACCCTTCACCTCATGTATCTTTCCTCCTGACTCACCCTGTATGTAGGCAAACTAAAAGGAGTTTCCCCAAACTTAGAGGAAAACTGCCGCTGTTTGCGTCGCTCATCGCACATATATTTGAACGGCCCAGATCCGAGCTGAACGTTCTGTAATTCTAGAAAACAAACAGTAATATACATAGGTTGGATAAAAAGTAATGGCAACACTGCTGTCACGTGACGATGGTGCGTTCGAGAGCTGCCAGCTGTGTGGACATGGACAAGGACTGTTAGATGAGTTAGTGCAGCCAGTGGCGACAGTACTTTGTCAATCTACTGCAGTGTGTAGAACGTTGATTTTCTTAGGGTTAGTGCGAGCGCCCTCAGACCAC
The DNA here is from genome assembly GCF_040183065.1 of Periplaneta americana. NCBI lineage: Eukaryota > Metazoa > Arthropoda > Insecta > Blattodea > Blattidae > Periplaneta > Periplaneta americana. Next base: position 45,462,177 of record NC_091118.1, read on the forward strand.
GTTTACAAAACTAGAGCAACGTTCCTGGATCAAAATTGAAGTGACACGAGGTCGTAGTACACAAGAATGTTTTCAGGGACTGCATGAAGCATAAGCCGATGCAGCGTTGCCATATCGCACAGTGGCACGATGGATTAAAGCGTTCCGGGAAGGCAGGGATGCCGTTCAGGACGACCCCGCGTGGAGGACAACACAGTTCAACTCCTTGCTTCCCTGTTGGATGCTGATCGCCGATGGACTGTGCAGCGGAAGTCTGAGTATGTCACAAAACTGTGCTCCACATTCTGCAAGACATTGGTGGTACAGAATCCCATTATTCTTCATGATAATGCAAGGAGTCACACCGCTGCTGCTGTCAAGGACCTCTTGCATCGCTGGCAATGGGACATTCTGGAACATCCACCGTACTCACCCGATATGATCCATGCGATTACGATCTTTTCACCAAAGTGAAAGAACCACTGCGAGGGGCCCGGTACAATACCAGAGATGAACTTATCCGTGCTATAGGGCGGTCAATACGGAACATCAACAAAGATGGACACGCTGATGGTTTACGACGCCTTCCAAACATTTTGCAAAAGGTAATAAATAAGGGAGGCTACTATATAGAAGGTACGTGAATGTTGTACACCTGTGAATAAAGCCATGTCAGAAATATCGAACTGTTGCCATTACTTTTTATCCAACCTATGTAAAATATTATTCGTAAGGTAAAGACTAAATTGTTGCGAAACGGGTAATTAAAGACACATTTTCACAAGTATGTCAAGGACTAGATTAGAGCCAACAGCCAACAGTGGTGTCCTTTACTCCCCTTTCTGTAATAAGACCCCTAGAATCCTTGGAAGATTAGAGGTTAAATTAGACTCTCCGTACGCCTTGGTAACTGGGCCAGACGAATATCCGAAGCAGGAACAAGGCTTGACGAACGAGCAGATTGCATCGCGAGACTCTGATTCATTAAAACGACTTTGGACTGGAGTGATAAAGTGGAACGAATCGCGGCTCCGGATTGCAGGATGGCATAACTTTACACTCATCTGTGCTGACTTTATCGGCGCGCAGCGATCTGCCGGCTCGCGTGACCTATTGCACTATGTACAGAGTGTTACAGAAATCACTCAACCAATTTCTATGTTCCTTCTGTTGATAATTTTTCTCTTTCCTTTCTTCATTACTTTTCTTTCTTTCCTAGTTTCTTCTTTGTATAAATTTTGACTTGTTCCACACCTCAAAGCTACAATGTTAACGTAAAGTCTATGAAATACAATAATGAAATTAAATGTCTTGCCTGGATAAACTTTTCAGGTACTATACCCCTTTCCATACGACTAAGTTCATGGAGGTCGTGGCTTTTTAGCCACCTAGAACAACACGAGTCATTCGAGCCTAAGCAGTGTTGCGAAGTTGTAGTGTTATGATTCAGTTGCTGTTAGTTATGACAAGTTAAATATTACATGCCCCCATACAAAATATTGTAGCGGCAGGCCGGAATATTGTGGTCGCGTCAGGGAGTTGCGCACGCATCTAGCGAAAGGGAAGGCGCGGGGAAACGGAAACTTGAGCTTCTGTAGGCGCTGTAGCGCGGTACGGACCGAGGGGAAAAAACTGCCGAGAACTACGGTGCGGAGCGGAGAGCAGGGGAAACATCTAGAAACGTATCCCTGTCGAAGGTTCAGAAAGCCACGCGAATCGAAGACGTTACGGTTTAATAAATAAAAGCGAGAAGCAGTCTTCAGTCAGTCTTCAAGTCTTGGACAGCAGCGAGCAAGGTGGAACTGGGTTCGACGTGCAGTGAACTTGAGAGAGTCAGAAGAACTAGACAAGGCAAGCGAATTAGGAACTGAGAACTGACAGTTCTGTTCTGCAATTAGTGCTTTGTGAACATTAATTGAAATTAGGAGTACATTGTTCTTCTCAATAATACACGTCGTGTATTGCCATTGTCGTCGTGTGGAGTGCAATAACGACTATTGTGTTGCTGTGTTGAGTGGAATACCCCATTGTTGTAGAGTGAATTATTAAGAAATAAAAATCGCAGTGTTGACGCGTGTGTGGTGGTAAAAGTGAGAATTAAAATTCACAATATTGTAGTCACGAAGAAGATGAGACGTGTGAACTAAATCGCGTGAAAAGCGTTATAGTAATGCTGAAACAGTGTATTTTCGTGAAAAACTCAAAACTAATACTACTTTTATTTCGTATAACGAGGAAGTAAAAAAAGAAAAATTTAAATAGGCCTGCAGACGAAAAAAAATGATCAAGAATAACAACAAATTAAAAGAAAAGACAGCGACAATGGAGCATGTTCCTTCTGATCCATGTCCTTTTTTTCTGCTGGGATAATGAATATTTTCAAAAACATATTTGAATCGGTTATTGTTGAAAGGAACTAAGTCCACTTTTTAAAGTTTTGAGATAATCGAAAAAAACTGTTTTGCGAATAATCTATCGAAGATTAAACCACAATATATTGTACACATAAAATATATATATTTTGGTTTAATCTTCGATATATTATTCACAATTTTTTTTCGATTATCTCAAAACTTTAAAAAGTGGACTTGGTTCCTTTCAACAATAACCGATTAATTTCTATTATATATCTGGGATATTATTTTTTTATCATCACTGCGTTACAGTTAATTCCTTGGTTAATATTCATAACTCTGTCAATGTGTACAGACTGCATGTTAAAAGTGATCCATTACAACATACGACACGTATAAAATAAATGTATTTCACGTGATACTAGTGACAAACCAGTAACTAAACAGTAGTATCCAACGTGTAATTTGACCGTAATTATGCGTGTACAACAATAAACACAGTCCAAGTATCACAACATCGGCCGTGATTGCCGTAATGAAGGGGAAAAGCCTAAACCTCGTATTACTGATACTTCCAGACCGGATGGCGTGACTCTCTGCTGGCATTTAATCGATTTAGTCCAGAGTTCAAATCCTAGACAGGATATCCTGAGCGGTTATCTCAACTCATAAAGACTATTTTAGTTGGCAGCCCGTGCCTCAACGTTTCTAATTAATCATGTGCTAGTAACGGCGCTTCGTCCAGTCTCTACATCACTGTCTCTCAAGATGTTTTTAATTTTACACTCTCATTTAAAATTAAAAGCGGCACGAGTCTAGCGCTCCATTCATTTCGCAGAATACAAACAACGGAATGAACTAACGGGAAGAATTATCTGTTGCCCTAAGCGTCTTCGCTTGTCTGGATTTTCAAAATGCTCTGTCGTCAGCACGTTTGAATTACAGCCTATAGCGAAGCATACCCAATGAAACATTATTATTATTATTATTATTATTATTATTATTATTATTATTATTATTACTACTACTACTACTACTACTACTACTACTACTACTACTACTACTATTATTATTTTATGAAATTTAAATATGTGTGAAAGCAAAGTTTACTGTCAAAGAGTACATCTAGATCTTTGACAATATCTGTTCTTGTAATATGATTTCGATCTTAATTATAATTGAACTAGTGGCTTGTGCAGCAAATGCTGAAAACTAAGTTCGTTAGACATTCAAATAAAAAAAAATTCAGATTTGTTTTCAATGAAGAATATCAGACATTTTGAAAGTTATTTGCTTTCATAATAATGAAACATACTCCCTCTGAATAGTTTTTTATGCCAAATACTTTTTCTTTAACCTATCCCTGTGCATTGTAGGTGAAAGTTAAAAAAAGTCATGTTTCCTATGCTTTCGAACAATAGACATAGCATCTTGGTATAGCTGCTGCACGTAGAGCTTGAAATGTAGAGTGTAAAATCGTTTTATCCTGCTAAGAGATCATGCTGAAATGATCGTGAGACTACAAAATTTTGTAGGCCTCTTATTTTATCAGTATTAAGTAATACCTTTTGGTCTTTTCTTAGGAACTGTAATTTTTGCGCTCTCTCGAGCCAATACTGAAGAGAATGACGCATATAAATATCTACACCACACTGTCATTAAGTATATGAAAAAGACCCAACCGCACTTAATTAATAACTATAAAAAATATTTGATTTTTAATAACAATATTATCTTACGCGAGTTTTGTAGTTATATAATAACCGCACTCAGTAAATTATGGAAATGAAGATCTAATTTAACATATTCTCTACATCTATTCATATAACCCCAAAACGTTTCACTTTCATGTCATCAATATAGCATTAATATTTATTATTAATGAAAATAGTCACATCATGGCAATAACTATAATACTATTTGATATCTGATGTAATAATGTCATCAAACCACCTCAATTTTTGTAGATTTTAATGTCCAAAACACAGCTGTACTCAGAAAATTGCACACCACAGAATCAGACATTATTATTTCTAGTAAATCTTGAAGTATTTAATAACCAACTGAATTTGAACTCTAAATATGTCAGTAATCCTACAGGTCTTGGCCTTCGTGTAATAGCCTATTGTTTATTGTAGTGTGTTTTTTGTTTTATTCTGAAATCCAATTAGTTCTCAAAACTGACGAAAGATGGATTTTGGAAAATACGAAAATTATGTAGGAAAATTGGCATTTCACTGAAAACGACTATTTTTCTGAAAAAGTTTTGGTTCCAAGCTTCAAAATGAGGGGTCATTTACTAAAATCTATTCAGCCGTTTTCCCGTAATTTCCATTTCCAGTTCAAATTATATATATATATACATATATATAATAATAATAATAATAATAATAATAATAATAATAATAATAATAATAATCTCGGCAGGTATCATTTGCTGGTTACTTAGAGTGATCCGAACATACAATATTTTAAAATTCGTTTTCAGAACTAAAAGTTACATTTCTTCGCATCAAACTTCTGCAAAATGTAAAGTAAAATTTTTGGAAATATTCAACACTTTTTTTCTCCATTACTGTATCTTGTACAATAATGAAAATTGGTATGTGTAAAACACCGTTCTTCTGCTATATGAAAAAAGTATTTTTACGATTTATTTATTTATTTTTTTTTTAAATTCATAATGGTGGTAGTTCACTGTGCAGTGATGAAGCGTTTCCCTCATAACTCATAAATTTGTTAACTTTTTCATGTTCTCTCGCTTTTATTTTATTGCTGAAACTCATCTTTACAATATCATGCTCTTTCAACTACAGTCCTTAATAAATTATATATATATATATATATATATATAATTTTGTGTTAGAAGAAAATACTGATATTTGACAATTTTTAAATTAATTTATTTTTTATCAGACAACCTATCAAAGCTAGAGAAGTGATCTTGCATCATATTGTAGATATGACATATTTTTTCTTATAGCAGGACAATGTTTTACACATATTAATTTTCATTATTGTACAAGATACAGTAATGGACGAAAAAATATTGAATAGTTCCAAAATTTTACTGCTGTATGCTGTACCTAACCCCTTAAAGCAGTGGTTCCCAAACTTTTTTTGACTGACGACACACTTTACTGAACGCCCACGATATCGCAACACACTTATTTGATTTTATTAATAATAATAATAATAATAATAATAATAATAATAATAATAATAACAATAATAATAATTTTATAGCGGACGGGGAGATGGGATATAAAATGTTCAAAATTAGTCCTAAACTGTGTGAAAAATATTAAACTTCTGCTCTAATTTTAGGATCAAAAGAGATTACTGGTCGCTGTACGGGAATTTTGTCGTTTTTAACCTCCTTTTCGTCGAACGAAGACTTTCAAGATTTAAGCGAAATTCAAAGAAGAATTATATTAAAAACATAGTTATTCACATATATTTCGGTTCCATGACGAAAAATGAAACAAAAAGGAGCTGTTACAGCGCGTTCCGCCAGAAAAAAAGCACTGATAACTTCAATGTACAGTAGTGTTGGACATCCAGTGTTGTAGATAGGTTGATGTTAACACGCAATCGAAAATTCTAAAAGAACAAGCAGCAACTTGAGTGGCATTAGAAAAAAAAAAACAAAGGTATGTGTCAAAAGTCCCAATCTACCTTTGCTGGATGTCCGACAAAAGATTTCTATAATCGTTTTCGAAAACTCGCCTATTTCAATTAATGTGAAGTCTGCGCTTGGTGCGTTGCACAGAGTTTCTCTATACGTGGCCTTATGGTTGAAAAACTGAACTGAGCATTGTTGCAGGTGTTCGCATTTCATTGGTAAAGTCTGCCTCAACATAAAATGTACCATATCAAAAACTTCGTTGCAAATAAAAAATGCGTTGTAAAGAAACTTTCTGGATGCAATAATAGTACATTATGCAACGAACCTATAATGGCAGTAATTAAGACGCAAGTATGCTTGTTTATGAAACGAGCGCAAGCGAGTTTCATAATTTTCATGCGAGCGTCTTAATTACCATTATAGGCAAGTTTCATACGACTTTTTATGCTCGACCATATTTCTAACTTGAAAGTATTGAAAATTAGGTCTTTTTATGGTTATGTGCGAACTGACCTGAATTGTGAGATGTGCGCAGACGCGAAAGTATTGATTTTTTCTGAGGCCGAATGTCATTGACCTTGACACAGAATACGAATGAACATTACTCTGATATAACCTGGAAATTGATTTAGAATTGAAAAACGAGATGACAAATTGAATTTATTTGAATATTATTTACAATTAACGCTAATTATTATAGTAACAGAACATAACGTTCTGCGCAGTATTGGATTTCCAGCCTCCGTGACGTTTCGCTAATTGTCTGTCGATTGCATATCCGAGAATAATCGATATAACGGTACAAAGCTGACTTGTCATTGGCTGAAGACCTGAACTTTAATGAGTAGGTGTACTTTAATGACATGCATTAAAGGACTGCTACCAGGTGTATAATTACTACATTTCGGCATGGTCGATCATAAAATTTATTTTTCAATTCCAAAATTTCGCGACACACTCCATGGAGTTGCGCGACACACCAGTTGGGAACCCCTATCTTAAAGAACAAAACTAAAATTCTTTCGAAATTTATTATCATAACACACTGCTCTCTTAAATTGACTGAACATATTGGGAATTCAATCAATGACATTCCTAAAACACACTATGAAATGTTTCATATAAAATAATTTTTATCTCGAAAACAAAGCAAATACGAGCAAAATTGTATTAAACTTTTCTGTTTGAAATATCTCAAACAATAACTCCCTAAAATTAATGACATTTCTTACGGTTCACCCTATATAGTGCATTGAAGGTTCCCTCGAGATTAAATTCAACTTCCTCGTAACAGATCAGTAGAGTCCTAATTAATTCTGAATCACTTAGCGAAGGGTATTAGCAGTTTCAAACAGTACTATAATACCCTATAAAGTACAGTAGGCCTACCTTGCCTACTCTGCGAGTTCCGAAAGGTATTATTCTAGCTTTCGTGATAAACAGACAAAAGATTAATCGCAATTAGCAATCGAATTAATTCTAATTCACACGATCCCAGTTTCCAATCCTTACGAACGATTGACTTCAATTGCTGTTCCATGTCTTCAGTGATAACATAGCGTTGCCACCGGATTTGGTGCAAGTACAGTTCACAGAGCAGTTCTCTCAGTGCATGAAAATCCCGCATATATTTCACATTTTCAATTCGATCTTTTAATAAATTCTCCACTTCCTCATACGATGTGAATGCAAGAATTTTTCTACTGCAAGATATGAATTTCGGGATTTTTCAGGAAAAAACTATTTTCAAAGTTCCAGCATTGGAAAAATATTTTTGGATATGCTACTTATTTTCTATTATTCTGTATACATTAATTTCTCTCAAACTACACAGTGTCCACACTAAGAGTATACGCCTATATATTTGATGTCAACATTTACATCCATGTAATGTGGACCTCATAATTTTATATCCAGTGCCACAATTACATTTATTACAGATATACCTTTTGTAGACGCTCTTATAATTTAACTTTCGACCCCATTTAAGGGAACTGGGTAGTGATACTGTGCGATTAAAAAATTTCAATACAAAAGTTTAGTTGAATATTTCTAGGCTACTAGTGCTCAGAAAGGAATAAAAATTTCCAGGTTTATGCAATCAATCATTCTGAATTCAGTGGTATAAAAGACAACTAATTAGCTTCGTATCCAAGTGCAAAAGAAAGGCCCTAACTGATAACCTCTTTTCCAACTTTGCTAGGTGTACCTCATTCTTCAGGTGCACATTACTTGCTACTATCATCACTCATATACCTTGTATTTTTTTAAGTTATCCAGTATTGTGTATTGTAAATTCCAAAGCAAAATTTAGTTAAATATTTCACCCCTAGTGAAACAGAAAAAAAATATTGATTTTTGTTTAAAATTTTTTTACAATTTTTTCAATGCATATACATTTTTTTCTCGTGTTATGTGTGTGACGTTCTTAAAACCGTAGGTCTACAATGTAGAAGACAGGCTGCAGAAAACACTGTAAAAATTTCATGTAAATTGATTCAGTAATTTCAGAGAAAAATGCACTTAAGTTTGAAAATGTCAACTTCTGGAAAACTGTATAAAAAAAGAGTGTATGAATTACATGCACCGCCAAATTTAAAGAGGTCATTTAAAAGGTTTATCTGCAGAAATACCCTCCACAATATCTATATTGTTTTAAAGACCAGTTTTGTAATTTATTTTAAAACACAAAAAATCGGATTTTTGACCTCTAATCACTACCTGGTTCCCTTAAATTGATCAGTATTCCCACCTTTAAAACCTAACAACTTAATTTAGATCATTCAAAATTGACACTTTTACTACTCTGTTCTTGATTTTCAGTACATTTATATCTTTTAACACACACTGCTTCTAATAATACTTGTTACTAAAACATACTACACCGTTGTCCAATATGTTCGTTATTATGTCTGTGTCTTGCGTACATTTCATTTTCAGATCTCACTAATTTTCTACGTATCATACTTCGCTATCCTAGCTAACCTCCTCCACCATACTCCTTACCCATTTTAATTACCTATCGTCTTATTTAATTTTCTATTACACTCCTATAATTCATATTTCAATTTACTTAATAAGACCTTGGTCGTCTCTTCCTTAGTCGTCTCTGTACCAGAAACATCCACTTCACCCTTTTGTGTTATAAACTCATTCTTTTTCTTCATTTCGCTTCTCCCCATTTCAGCCTTGCAATCACAGAAACAATTTCACTTCTCCTCTCGGCACTGACCTTCCTTCCCACTAATCTGGTTAAATCACTACCCAAATCACTTGAATTTTTACTCGTGTCACTAAACTTCATTGCATTAGTGGTACTTAAGCCGCTCTTATCTGATTTCTTCACATATGACTAATAGTGTACAGAAATAATAACTTATAATTTCACAACCGTATATTATAATTCCTTAAGATAAAGCACAATCAATAGAAAAACTCTCCAAGATTTCGTTTCATACTTTTTCCATGGCCATTGTTCTTTGCAATGTTTTATTTCAAGCTTATTGTTGCATGACCATTGTTGTGTGAAATGTTTCGTTTCAAGCTTATTGTTACATGAATGAAAATTTGCATTTATCAGTCTAGTTCCTTGTCAATAGAAATGTGGACGGTACAGCAAAAAGTTCAATGCGTGCTCTGGTTTGCAGAATTGAATTCTGTTACGCGTGTTCAGCGGCGCATACGGAGGGAATGGAATGTGGATCCTCCTACACGGAAATCCATTTACGAGTGGATTGGCCTCTACGAGATAATGGAAGCTTGATTTCAAAGACGGAAACATTCTAAAAAGCTTGTGGCCTAAATGACTATGGATCAGGTGCGTGAATCACTTGCTAGAAGCCCACGTAAATCAATTAGGCAGGCTAGTAGGGAACTGCAGATTCCTCGTTCAAGAGTTCACAAGAATCTACGCGAACGCCCGTATGCGTGCTTACAAACTTCAGTTTTTATCGTTGTGTGCCAAACTCCATCACCAGATACGTTAGAATCATGAGTTCAAACGTTTTTGGATGTAACCTTCCCAATAAATTGGATTGGTAGGGGTGGGCCAACTTCCTGGCCGCCTAGATCACCAGATTTAACACCTTTGGATTTTTTTGCGTGGGGATTTATTAAAAATTTTGTGTATAGCAGAAAATTTCGTAATTTGATTGATGAGACAGCGTATCATTCAAGCAGTTAAGCTTATAACATCTGATATGGTGGTGAACACCTGGCGAGAGGTTAAGTATCGTTTTCGCACCTGTCGAGCTATAAATGGTAGGCCTGTTCATGTTGAAATGTAGGCCTAATAGTGGAAATAAAAACTTTTTAGTTACTCTAACAATGCAGAAGAAATTTATTTAATAAACGAGGTGCCTAGGAGCAAAGTCAGCAATCTCCACTTTTTTTAGAAACTTATATTATGGCAGCATTGGATTCTCCTTGGTGTTTTCTAGCAATCTCCAGAGATTATGTGAAGCAAAAGCAGCTGTAAATGGTTTAATTTTCATACTGAAAGCCGGGCTTAGAAGCAAAGGCAGCAATCTCCATGCTCAAATTTTACAATCTGAGAAGCAAAGCCAGTAATATCCACATTGGTCAATCAGAGAATACCATTTGGTCATTTGATCGTCAGCTGTCTTCTTTCCTTTTTATCATTGTTATTATGGTTATTACAGTGTCAGTTTTATTTCTCTGAGGTGAAAGTAAACTAAATTACTTTTGTGCGAGATCGTGCGTATTTGCTTGGTTTCCGCACAAAACCAATCCGCGGAAAGTCTAAAATTCCACATTCAGTATTCCCAACCTAACACACATAACAATTTCCCTCTTCTTACCGCTTAAGTGACGTATTGATTTTACTGCTTTAGGCTTTTAACATATTATTTTTAGAGACGTTCAGTATAGTAATAATTATAAATTGGAAACTTACCACTGCAATTTCACCTAAATTGCACTGTTAATTATTGCTTTTAAATATTTGCAAAAATTAAGTAAACTCTACAACTCCACTAAAGTTACTTCATTCGTGATGCAAGTAACATTAAGGAAACCGTGAAAAAATCAACAAGATTCCATAGACTGGGGGAAAAAAAAGACAGACGTATATCACGGCCTGCTGGAGTATAGTAAACACAGAAAACATTTTATAGGAACAATGTTGAAGATAGATATTTTTGTTTTGCAAATTTGCCGTCATTGAACAGAAACCAAAATGGAGATTTCATTGCAACTAATGAGAAATTCCTCTGTCAGATATGTAATAAACGATCTTCGCACAAAATAATGTACGATACACGAGCAGTATGTTTTCTTTCAATTCTCGGAAATTAAAAAAGCTCAACTACGTTTCGCTTTTTCAAACTTTTCCTCGAACATGAAAACTTCAACATACCACTCTTGTAACGCATATTACTATATTTTACTGAATACAGCTTTCATAAAATTTCCAGTAAAATGAATATTATAGAGAAAATAACACCAGTCTCGCCTTCCAAAGCAAGGAAAAGGAAATCTCAACCTGAGAAGTGGAAAAGATCAAAAGCTAAGCCTTATTAACCTTATCCAAGTTACGATATAAGCTGTTATTTCTGTATACGTTTAGTGTGGACACAAGTATTTTATTTCTTCTCTTCTACCTCTCCTTTTCCTTCCTTCATTTTTCCTTTTTCTCTCCCCTCTTCCGCCTGCTTTTCTCTCTATTCCTTCCTTCCTTAATTCATCCATCCTTTTATTTTTACTTCACATCTTCAATCCTTTCCGATGTATTGTCCCGTTAACAGGTGTGATGCCGAAGTCCTGACTCAAGGATAAGGCCTAACTTGAAGGTGTTTGCAGAAAACTGCCCTCGGACTCGCTGTTTAACTGCGCTTTGTGCTCTTCCTAACGTAAATACAAGTCGAGGAAGGGGAGATGTGTGGAACACGGCCGTCTAGCGTTTTACGTGAGATAATTACAGACTGCGCCCGTGGGTCGGCAATTGTTTATAGCGTCTTGTGTGCTTGGCGTGTGCGAAAACCTCCCCCCCCCCACCCGGACCCCTCACTAACTTTAGAGGGTTAAAGGAACCCGAGCTGCTTACATTAGCTTGTCCTGGTAATGGTGCCCCATATATTTCCACCTCCCCCCAACCACCCAAAAGATAAAAACTTGTTCCCCAAGTTGAAAGCGTACATAATTTAACAAATACAAATGAAGAAGTAAAAAATCATGGCAGAGACAGCCCCTTGTCTTGGAATGTGGCAAAAGCTGTAGAGTTATTGCCCCCATTTGTGAATGTCGAATAAGTGTTAACGTGAGGAGGAAGATGTTTATGAAGTCGCCTCTGCCGCGCCGGCGGTTTTGCATAATATTGCCGTTCTTTAACGTCCCTCCTGAACTACACAGGATATGCACAACTGTGAGGTCACATGACCATTAAGGACCAGTAGCACAAGGGCAGAGTAGACAGCAGCAGCAATAGCAGTAGTAATACTAGCAGTGTTGCCAACTGGACGGAAATTCCGTCAAAAACTTGAAAGCCATCGGAATCTTACCTTCATTTATGCTCTGGACATAATAATAAATAGGGCTAGGATTTTGATGACCTATAAATCATGAAAAAATGTCCAAAAAACAATGCATCTATGACCTAAAAATCTTTCAAAAATGACCTTAAAAATGTCCTAAAAATTGACATTAGGGTAAAAGTTGGCAATATTGTGATACGAGTAATATTCAGATAGTTCTTTCTGAGAATTTCTTACAATTTTACTGAGCGAGAGAAGAACCGGATTTGTGCAGCAACTTGTCTACGAACATTCTCTTAATACGTTGACGCAAAAACAAAAAAATCTTCTCTCTCAGTAAAACTGTAATACATTCTTAAAAAGAACTATCACAATATTACTCGTATCACGATATTACCAACCTTTACCCTACATAATTGGCTTAGTAGGAAAAATAGTTTTGTACTACTTAATATTTAGACTAGTAGGCCTAATTAAATTAAATTTTAATACCAACATTTTAGTTTATTTAATTTTACTTTTTTTTTTCTAAGTAGTACACTTTGATTAATTATTTTACCTGATGTAGTTTCCATACAGTCCATCACATGGTCACTCTTATCCGGAACTATTAAGTATAGAGGAGTCTATATTGAAGGGGTGATTGGACTGATCCATTACATGGAGTATACTGCGTTAAAATGACAATATTTGTGTAGAAAAACGATTAAAATATTATACAAAATAATGGCTATTAATGGACAAAATATGTAGAGAAAATATCAAAGGAAATAAACATTATTTTACATTAATAATGGAGATTTATGGCCAAAATTAAATGAAAATGCCTAAAAAAATGACCGAATAAAACAAAAAATGCTCTTATGAGTTGAAACAACAGGCGAAAAATGCAAAAAAAAAAAATGCCCTAACAAATATGTCTTAAAACACTTAGTTTATCACACAACATATAAATACTAAAGCAGCTATGTTTCTGGCTTACTAGAAAAAAGATGCAATTTCATCAAAATCCTAGCCCTAATAATATAAGATGGCAATTTCATTTTCCGTTGTTTCGATGTTATCCGTTATAATGAAAATGTTTCTGAGAATAAAAGGCAACTCTTTGACGGTGGGATTAGAAGTAACAGTAGAGTAGTGTGCCTGAGAACAGAATGGCAACCCTTCGACGGGGGAGTGAGGCAAGGTCGTCACGCGTTGCCTGGATTCACAGTACAGCTCACTGTCTAGGAATCACTGATCCTACCTTTGTCCTTTGACTAAAGGAGTAAGAAACTTAGAATGTTGTTCTCAACACATTCTTTCAATTTTATACAAGAAGGTCTGACTTCAAATAAGAATTTGTCATGATACAAGGTTCACTATAACCGAAGTGAGGGTTCACTATAAACGGAAATATTAATGTGCTTTTTTAATGTATGCAGGTCGGGACCAACGAATTAGGTTCACTATAACCGAGTTCACTATATTCAAAGTTGACTGTATGTATCTTTGTTCTGGCAATAAGTTCTCATCATCATCGACCTTGCAGGTATTAGGCCTAGTGGCCTGTTACGGTCTCCGTCCATCTTATCAGGGAGCGTCCCAAAGATCGTCTTCCATGTGGTATATAGCGGAGAATTTGTCTTGGGAGTCTGGAACAGTCCATCCTATTGACATGGTTAAGCTATTTTTGTCTGTAGCGGTTGAGATGTTCATAAATAGGTGTAATTTTCAATTCTTTTGTAATTAGTTCATTCCTTTTGTGGTCAAGCAAGCTGTAGCCGGCAGTCCTCCTTAGAAATCTCATTTCCGCAGTTGTTAGGCGTTGAACATATGAGTTTCGGACAGTCCAGGCCTCACTACCATACATGAGGAAATAATAATAATAATATTTGACATAAAATTTAAAGCATATCAATACAAACAATACGAATGAAATAACAAAACTGGTAACAATAATAACATTAACAAATAATACTAATAATAATCGTAGTAATACAGAGCAATGCGGCTTAGAAGTTTAATTAACATGGTGAGAAAAAAATAATATTTTTATATGCCCCCATCAGAATGTATGCTTATTAGTTTCAGATAATGCAGATTTCTCACTCAATGACACATGCAAAACGTAAGTAATATACTAAAAAGATCCAGAGACATTTGTTGTACAAAATTTAAATAGCACTGAGAGATTTATTTTTATACTAACGAAAGAAATCAAGCGTCATTTGTTTTCAACGCGGGAATGATGGATTTAACGCTTTATTGGCGTGATTTCCATTCTTCTAGGTCAGACAACCTCGTAGTGCCATCCTTGTTAAATTTGAACACATCTGCCAATTCCCTAGTGACTTAAATCGAAGTCTGTGGGAAAGGCAGGAGCCCAGACTGCTTCCCGGCACGCGATCAAAATACAATCACAGAACGCATGCACGGCCCAGCGCTGAGAGCTCTCACCCGCACAAACCGGTAATTAAAAGCAGTGCTTGAAATGGCGCAGAAGTTTGCTTCTTAGACAGCTTTACATAGGCTTATCGCGATTTACCCTAAATCCCATATTCTGGGCGTTGTCTTTACCTGACACTTGGGAGAAGTAACTTAAGTGGGAGAAGTAACGTAAGTTCGTAATTATAAAAAACACATCGTGCAGGTACATGCATGAAATTTACTAAATACAGGATGTTCATAAATAATCTATCGATTATTCACTCATTAAAGCGACGGAACCACTTTCTTCTTGACTATTAAAAACATTATTTTTAATTCCAACACAATTTAACTTCTCTAATAATAAATGATGATTTATTTGATATTTGATTTATTTGATAATACTTCATTAGTATTTGAAAATAATCTGAAGTAATTGGTTAATAGTACAATAATCAAAATTAAAGGTTGGAATTTTGGGGAAGATATTCTCTTGACACCCTATATATATATATATATATATATATATATATATATATATATATATATATATATATATTCGTCCCTACCCTAACAGTACTAAATTCAGTTTTTTTTAAATATAAAAACATGTCTTTAAAAACACAGTGGAAGCTCTTAAGTTCGACAGAAAACAAGTTCGACATCCCAAGTTCGACTGCTTACGTAGGAGAAATAGACACGCTCCTACTGTGCTCCAACCACGAGAAAGTCTTCGCCGGATGTGACGAAGGAGGGTAATGCTGTGAATGAATGTTGATGTCATAAGGTCACACACGTGGGTACTCTTATCTCTATTGGCTAGCTCTCACAGCACAAACCATAACATTGATACAGACATATTGATACTACCCTAGTTACAAAATTAGATCACAGTTAATCTCCTGGTCTTTTAATCTCTTCATGCAGGAAATAACATATGCAGGAGAGCGCATGGTTTTTAAACTGGCGTTATAACGGTAATATTATTTATCTACTTCGTTCCAAAAGATGAGGCAGTAGTAAGCACATTCCTTTCACGGTTGATCTCCTGGTTGGAGAACGGTGTATGGGCACTAAGAAATGGGTTTGCCATTTGAATGGGAATTGGTTCTGTGTCTTGTAGTGATACTTTTGTTAAAGGAAAACAGATCAGGACATCCATATTTAATCACTGGTTTTAAATTAATGAACTCTTCTTTTTCTATTTGAGAATTATGCCATTTGTGAGACGGAACTGTCGAAACCCACTGTGGTACTAGAAGCGCATACACAAGTCTCGGGGCGGGCAGGAAATGCAAGTACAGTACTGTATTCGTTGATGGATAACCAATAAGAATTTGTATTCATTTCACCTGCCGCACCCACTACCCTTTTGGACTGAACTTTCAATTCTGTTCAGTCGAACGTAGGAGAGTCCACTGCATTTGTTTTAATTATTCTTTCTCTATTGTATTGGAATATACATACGTAGAAATAGCCTATGTTGAAATACAAATATTTTACCAATGTTGCCTACAATATTTCACCAACTTCCTTTCACAGTATTTCCTTTTCATGTGTATCTCTATATTTTTTGAACTCGTATCGTACAGGACAGGATGACTAGAAACGAGATTAATTCCGTGGCCGGGAGGAAAAAAGGTCTTAAGTAAAAATTTTATACTTTTCAGGAAAGCAGTAGAAAGATTGAAATTGGTGTCAATTATATAGTTTTTTAATTAAGAGGTTTTTTCTGGATATTATTTGTTTATATTTCTTCTAAAATAGGTAATGTTGCTCATTTAAGAATGTCCTTGATTATTTCCAAAAATAGCCGCACCTAAGCCTTTTCAAGACTAGAAGCCAAACTGAGTAGAAGGGACTATTTAAACATAAGACATTTTTCATATCAAAATAAATGAGAAATGTAAATTATTAGGAATGCAAAATGGGTCTTAACAATTATAGGACTGTTTACCCTGGTGCTTAAATTTTAAAAGGAAAGGGCATCAGTATGTGATACAATGGCTAAAATACAAGTTTGACCTTTTTAATAGGGAAGCATGGAAAGTAAACACGTGATGGTTTGTAAGGAATAAAGTATTAAATATTCTTAAGCCCTTTATTCTGTGTGTGCTCGATTCAAAAAGTACTTAGGACATTTGGTAACGCTCTATAAATCCAGTCAGGAGTCTTATTTGACTTTAGCCGTTTTTCCAGATTGTAGAGAATTGTTTCCACTTTCAGAATATATACAAATCTCATTTTCACAAAAAATTTACTTAAGACTTTTTTCCTCCCGGCCACAGAATTAAACTGTCATAATTTATTTGTGAGAAATTGCTAAATTCACGATATTTTGGAGCCATATTATGTTATCGTTATTCGTTTGTTTTCTAAATGAACAACGAACATCTCTGTCAATTGAAACCAAGCCAATCCACAGCGATGGACGCCAGTGCAGATCGCTGCAGCCTGCGATGAACGTTGTAAAGAAGCCAGCTCCGTTTATTTACATGTAGAGCTAATCGAGCGGCGTTATTCGCTCGGCGATGATCGCCATAGCTTTACACCAACAAATTATCGCTCACTATCGATTGAACGCCGGTGTACTATTACCACTATTCTAACCATAATCAGTAGTAGCAGTAGCAGTAGCGTCTTTTGTTATGAAAGGCAACAACGCAACAACTGCTGTTCTGAACCACTACCCCGAAAGCGCGATGTTAGCACCCTCACACCCCTCTCAACACGGCTCATAACTACCCCAAATCTCATCTGACAACGCGTCACCTCCCCTGTTCATTCACCGTTAAATAATATACACCACCGCGCCAACGTTGAACCGGGTATATTGACCAATATTCTATGGGCCTTCAGGACGGATGCAATTGGGCAAGGGCAGCAAGGAAAATTCAGTGTGAGATTTTAACCCGTAGTCCTCCTGGTTATCATGACTTGCAATGAGTTCATACAATCATAAACAGGACACACCTACTACTACTACTTACTGGTTTTTAAGGAACCCGGAAGTTCATTGTCGCCCTCACATAAGCCCGCCATTGGTCCCTATCCTGAGCAAGATTAATCCAGTCTCTATCATCGTAACCCACCTCCTCAAATCCATTTTAATATTATCTTCCCATCTACGTCTCGACCTCCCCAAAGGTTTTTTTCCCTCCGGCCTCCCAACTAACACTCTATATGCATTTCTGGATTCGTCCATACGTGCTACATGCCCTGCCCATCTCAAACGTCTGGATTTAATGTTCCTAATTATGTCAGGTGAAGAATACAATGCGTGCAGTTCTGCGTTGTGTAACTTTCTCCATTCTCCTGTAACTTCATCCCTCTTAGCCCCAAATATTTTCCTAAGCACCTTATTCTCAAACACCCTTAATCTCTGTTCCTCTCTCAAAGTGAGAGTCCAATTTCACAACCATACAGAACAACCGGTAATATAACTGTTTTATAAATTCTAACTCTCGAGTGTCATTTATAGGTATTTGTTATTGTTGCTCCAAGATATTTGAATTTTTCCACCTCTTCGAAGGATAAATCTCCAATTTCTATTGTTCCATTCCGTACAATATTCTCGTCACGAGACATAATCATATAGCTACTTTGTCTTTTCGGGATTTACTTCCAACCCTATCGCTTTACTTGCTTCAAGCAGAATTCCCGCGTTTTCCCTAACCGTTTGTCGATTTTCTCCTAACATATTCACGTCATCCGCATAGACAAGAAGCTGATGTAACCCGTTCAATTCCAAACCCTCTGTGTTATCCTGAACTTTCCTAATGGCATATTCTAGAGCGAAGTTAAAAAGTAAAGGTGATAGTGCATCTCCCTGCAAAAAGGACACACCATCCAAGATAAATTACATTTCTTTTTAAATTGGTTATTTTATGACGCCATATTATCTGCTATGGTCATCTATGAGTAAAGATAGGCGTTCATTTACCGGAAAAAATTCGATCGTTACATTCGCATGTTTATTATAGTATCGTTCACTTATTCGCATTTCCGAATTAAACATCAATTAATAGTGTTGTAGTTTACCGATAGAGCGCATTATTTCACTGCAGTGTTCTGAAGTGAACCTGGAAATAAAATGACTCGCTCTGTAAGTTAAATAAACTATGAAGGACATAGGCCTACCTGGTTAATTTAGTATTTTTTTCAATCTTGCCAATGATGTCATTGATTTCAATTTTTTTAAAGCATTACCAATTAATTGTGGGATGCTACCCCTCGCTCCGATCATTAAACCATGCACTTCCGAGACGCCTTCCAGCTGCTATTTTTTCTCGAATATATGGAATAGTAGGCTCATAAATTTGTTGTTTTTCTTTGACTTTAGATGGTTGGGTCTGGCTCATCTCAAATCTAACAGTTGGATCCAGTATAAAACCCTTATTGTTAAGGCTGATCCACAATAAACCGGAAACGGAAACGAAACGAGAACGAGAATGTAAATAATGTTAAAATAAATGCATTTAAATGTGTGTATTCACAATAGTTAATTGTGAATCCTTACATTTCAATACATACATTTTAACAATATTTCCGTTCTCGTTGTCGTTTCCGTTTCCGGTTTATTGTGAACCAGCTTTTAGTCTTGTCTAGAGTCACGATGTCCGCTCCTCTAATTCCGCCGCCTTAAGACGCAACGCGGTGCACCTCTTCATGGACCTCAAAGGATCTCACTAGACTATCACACTCTTGAAAGAAGAAACAGTGAAGAATTTTTTCAGTGTTGCCCTACCTTCAGTTTTAATCTTGGCTTAGTTGCCTCATGAATGATGCCTTATTGCAGACGTCTCCAAAAGCGTACTCGCGAGTAAGCCCCTGAACGAAACCGAAGCCAGTACGTAATGAGCGCGCTCCGCCTCACCCATCCCCACCTGTACTGTACTCAATGTTTATGCGCAAACGAATAGCAGTGGCGGACTGCCATTACCACTGTGTTGGTCGGCGTGTTCCACCGTTTCACAATGTCTTCTAATCATGGACGTAGTACATTCAAGGATGAAGAGGAAGAGAAATATTTTGTGTTTTTGGGGAGAATGTGAAATACTTAATTTGTTCGAAAATTTTTAAGGGTTTGTTAAAATTCAAATTGCGACGGCAATACTCTACTCTTCACAAAGAATATCATAGTACAATTACAGGCATGCTGGACATGCGAAAATAATTTATTTTGGAACTATATGTATAACTGTTTATTATACATAATAATCAGTTTACACTCAGTTCCGCATGACATACTTATAGTTTTTTTTTTAATTTTAGGTGAAATGCTTAGGCCTACAAATATTTTGATAAATATTAAACAAGAAAATACAAACAAATTATACACGTGTTCTCAGTCTTAAACAAAAAAAGCTTCTTGCTAGCTATGTTCTAGCTTGGAATATTGGAAAATCAATGAAGCCCTTTACAGAAGCATCATTTGCAAAATCGTGCATACAGAACGCTACTAAAATACCATGTCCAGAACAAAGTCAAAGTTTAAGAAAATTAAACTGTTTTCAATTACAGTTCAGAGAAGGAATTTCAAGATTGTAAATGTAATTGAATCTGAAGTCGAAACCACAATTAACCAGTTTGTAGCTTACTCACTTGCATTGGACGAAAGCACAGATGAAAATGACGAAGCTCACCTAGCCATTTTCATCCGAGGAGTTAATGAACATTTTACTGTGTCTGCATGTCTTCCAGATGTAATTACAAAATACAACTGGAGAAGATCTTTTCCAGGCATTGAAAGACACCATAGAACAGAATGAAAATGGCTTATGTCAATAGCAACAGACGGGTTCCAGCTTCATAGTATGTCAAAATAATATACAAACCTATGATATTTCTTATTCTTTTGATGTTATTATTTGTAAACATAAGCAGACCGTTGCCGCGATCCCCCACTGACCGCTCCCATCTGTTGAGGTACGAGTCTCTTCCCCCTTTCTAGTCTTACAGCACACTGTGTTCGGCGGGAAGCATCGAGAGCACGAATGACGATGCCATTTTTGGAGAACTCTGCCTTATTGGTATCGCTTATCAGGTTCCAACAAGTCTTCGGACTATTGACTAATATACAAGTATCCATTGGCGTAGCTCACGTGGTAGCGCTGATTCGGAGTTGCACTCGGGGGTGGGTTCGATTCCCGCTTGAGCTGATTACCTAGTTGGGTTTTTTTCCGAGGTTTTCACTATCCGTAAGGCGAATGTCAGGTATTTTGTGGCGAATCCTAGGCCTTATCTCGTCAAATACCATCTCGCTATCATCAATTCCATCGCCGCTAAATAATCCAGTAGTCGTTAAAAAATCAAGTTAAAAAAACATACAAAAACATTTCTAAGACAAATATACAAAATTGACAATTTATGAAAACAGAAAACTGTCATGATTTTCAACAAAGAAATGTATGGTAAATGCATTTCTCTTCACCTCGCATTGTTCATTCAATCACAGCTTTCTACACAAGGGTAAGTATTTCACTGCAAACCCAGCATTCTCCAATCTTTCCTATTTTCTGCCTTCCTCTTAGTCTCCGCATACGATCCATATGTCTGAATGTTGTGTATTATCCGATATCTCCTGCCCCGAACTTTTCTCCCGTTCACCATTCCTTCCAGTGCATCCTTCAGTTGGCAGTTTCTTCTCTGCCAGTTACCCAACCAATTCCTTTTTCTCTTTCTGGTCAGTTTCATCATCATTCTTTCTTCACCCACCCTGTCCAACACAACTTCATTTCTTATTCTGTCTGTCCACTTCACACGTTCTATTCTCCTCCATATCCACATTTCAAATGCTTCTGTTCGTTTCTCTTAAATTCGTCGTAATGTCCAAGTTTCTGTCCCATACAGTGCCACACTCCATACAAAGCACTTCACTAGTCTCTTCCTTAGTTATTTTTCCGGAGGTCCTCAGAAGATGCTCCTTTTTCTATTAATAGCTTCCTTTGTTATTGCTATCCTCTTTTTAACTTCTTGGCAGCAACTCATGTCACTGCTTATTGCTACAAATCATTCTGAACAATAGTTTAGCAGTTGTCACCATGTGGTACAAATAGAATCCTATAGTATCATAACAGCGCTCTGGTAACACATTGATACAGTAACCATCAGCAATTGTCCTTGATTTTCTAGCTATATTAATTCCTGTTTTCGAAGGCAGCTGTTAAACAATCACTCCAGAGTTCTCGTTTCAGTTAATGCGTTTGAACTTTCGAAGCGAACAATGACTGTGTATACAATCTTTGTAATTTCTGTGAACGTTGGTATTGGACATGGCATGTTGTAAACGATTTGATGAAACAGTTGAAGTTACAAAGCTTTGTAATCCACGTTAGCGACGGAATTGATTCTACCCTCCCCCCCAGCACCTCATCTACCTCCCTTCGACGTTCAGTCTTAGCTATGTTCATTAAAGCCTTTCGTCTACCAAAGCCAGGAAATTCTATGCCAAACATTACCACATCATACAGACAATGGATACGAGGTAGAACTTGTTTATTAGCGGAGGCATTCTGGAACAAAATGATCTGGCCCTTTTCTTTGTGCTGCGAAATTCCTGCCACTTTACTCAGTAATATCCCATGCTGACGATGGAATGGTCTCACCATCTATGCGGAAAACAAACGAGCATTAGTATATAAACTTAGTGCTATGAATATAAATGTATCGACTGCATTAGAAACATGATCAGTCTCGTTAGCAGTGATTGTCAAACAGCTTATTATCCGGGAATTAATCTTCCAGCAGGCGGAAACAAATATCACTAACACAAGCAGTCGCGCGTTGTACTTCATGCAACACAGTTATTTCTAAGTACAGTAGAACCCCGATTATCCGTCACCCTATTAACCGACTCTCGGATTATCCGACTTTTTTTTTCTAACGCCTATTTTCTTTTTGCTGCAGAAAAATATACGTAGTACTGTACGTTATGTTTCTACATAGTTTTTCTACACAAGTTATTACAAGCCTTTCTCTTACTACGAAGTATATAATACAAATGCTTCAGCAACAGAAATAGTTACTTGTAAAATAATCACTACTTTCTTGTAAAGAAATTGCCCCAAGAATTTCCACAAACCCGTATACAATTCAGTCCTAATCCTTACTAATCGGGCGGCCGTACTGTATAAGTTCTATGCAAAATGTCTTCCACGATTGTCAAAAGAAAAGAATTGTGTTTATTTATTTTTAAAAAATTACAAATAACTGAGAGGTCTGAGAAAGAAGAAACTGTGGTTAATGCTGCATCAGAGTAGGAGACTGGCGTTACTGTTAATGCAAGTTATCTTGAACCTCCTGAGCGGGGACAGAGAGGCAGAGGGAAGGAAGCGCGTAACGCGGGTGGAGCCAACTGAGTTGTTTGCGCATGCTCCGCAGCATAACCTCTTGCCAAGAAACATAGAGCTATTTCCTTCACTGCGTACCAGTGGTATTTTAACACGGAGCAGTAACCACAGGGTAGTAATTATGGTGAAATCACACCACCGCGGAGAAAGAGTAACGCTGTTATCCATAGCCGAGAAAGAGAAATTATCGCAAATATAATAAAATTAAGCGTTGCAAGGAGAAAAAATTAAACAAATATTTGCTGGAACCTCTTGCTAAGGAATATGAGAGAGCGGCTAAATACTCTGGCAAAAGTATTAGTTCCGTGAAGAAAATTAAAAATAATATTGAATTACAACCGAATGAACCTCACACTACTCCAAGAAAGAATAGGTATGTAATGTTTAGAAATTATTGCTATAATAGTTATGTACAATAGTGTGTGTACTGTGAACGACATAGTGAATTACTGTTGTAAGTTATTATTTTCTTATAGTTCTACTAAACATATTATTTCATTCCAGAATTAGACTTGTTTAAAATTGAAGTGGACGACTTCGATCAACATGTTATTTGGGGTACAATCTAAGAATTCTATCGTTTTCAGAAAGTAGTACCTACGATTAAGAAGATAATTCCGAATGGATGATGCCATTGACGAAATAATAATTAATTTTGAACCAAGCGATGATGGCAGCAATGATAGCGATATAGATGGTGTATAATGTAAATTCAAATAATAAGCCTGTAAAATATTGTTATAAGAATATGTACATATTAGCTAAAGGCGTAAGTCATGCGGGCCTATATAATGTATAGAAGTAGCTGTAGTAACTCGGCCATTGCTGGTCCCCAGCCCGGATGAGAGAGGAGTGTTCACACGATTATATTTAAATATTTCTTCATTACAGGTTAATTAAAGCTTGCTACGAAACTATGTTCTCCTCTCAAAACCGGAGTATCGAGAGAAGATGATGTCTGTATTGAACCAAGTTATTTTACAGTAGAGAGCCGTAAGGTAAAAGAACCAACGTTTTCTGAAAAGAGTCACGTTACCCGAGGGAGGGGTATCCTTGCCGTGTCGTTACGTTGATGAGTACATGCCGTACCGAGCAGTTCCAAAGACAGACTTAGGGGATGTAAGGTTCAAGATAAC
This sequence comes from Periplaneta americana, assembly GCF_040183065.1. Taxonomy (NCBI): domain Eukaryota; kingdom Metazoa; phylum Arthropoda; class Insecta; order Blattodea; family Blattidae; genus Periplaneta; species Periplaneta americana. The sequence goes on from NC_091118.1 coordinate 45,486,525, forward strand.
TTGCAATAACAGTACAACTGTACGCGATTGAAGGAAAAAAAAAGGATAAAGTGTATATAGTATGTAAATCTACAACATGAGACTTCTACTATTCTTATCTTTCCGCAATCATCAATCAACAACCCTTGATCCTTAAGAACCCGTCGTTGACAACCGAACTTTAAGTGAACTCCTGATTCACTACATAGCGCGTTAAACACAACACAACGAAGGAAATTACGAAATTGTGTATTCTGAACTTTAGCTATAAACATCTTTTATGGTACGGATTATCCGATTTTTTCGATTAACCGTTCATTCCACCCCCTTCATTACCATGGATAATAAAGAATGTAATGTAATTCGGCTAGTGATAGTCCACTGCTGTGGAATAACGGTTAGCATGTTTGACCGTGAAAGGAGCAGGCCTGGGTTCAAATCCTGGTTGGGACAATACCTGGTTTGGGGTTTTCCCGAGAATTATCCCTCAACCAAATGAAACAAAATTACTGCTACCTTTTATGCACATCATGACGATTTTATTTTAAGGAAAGAAAAAATTTGTGGTAGTTTGGATTACAGTCCATAAATTGTATTAATATATCTAAACGAATCTTATGTCAAATAATTAGGATTTATTACCACTGTTTACAATTAATTTTACCTTCAATGTGGGAAAGATTTATCTCCAAGTGACTGTGTCGAAAGAAAAAAATTATGGCCAAATTATCGATATTCCGAATTAGTGAAGCCCAAATTATTGGAGTTTCTTGGGGTTCACTGTATATCGTAGTAAAAGCAATAGATCGTATAAGGTGGTATATATACACCCAAAAGTGAACAGTCCTTGCTGTTTCGAATGAATTGTTTATACAAGTAAGTTTCCAGACTGCCCTGAATGTAGGCACCACACAGGACATAGGAAACGGAGAAGTTATCTAGAACCAGGGAAGCGTCTGAAATTTATACTAAATGCATCCCTTGTAATGCAGAGAAAAAGACTAACCATAAGGCGTATACGGCGAGATTCCATGAGAAATCACAGTAGGTCCTTGACAAGTTTGGACAAAATCACGTGTAAAAGCTCAGCTTTTAAAGACAATCTGACGCTGTTTGATAGACTGACTCAACAGGCATAGAAACAATGATTCTCAGTGAAAGGCACATGTTTGTTTAACGGTACAATAAATACAAGTGCAGTCCTAAAATATACTAATTGCATGAATAAGCGGACCTACAAAAATATCCTCGTCGTCATCATCATCATCATCATCATCATCATCATGAACAGTTGGATTTAGTTTCAGTGAGCTTATTATTATGTTTCGAGATGCTCCCCCTGTCCCGGTGCTGTTTAACGGACCTCAAAATTTAATGCACATTACTTGCTACAATCTTTACTACCATTCCTTGTATATATTTCTGAGTTATCAAGTAATGTATATTGCAAACTCTAAACCAGGGGTCGTCAGCACAGAGCACGCTGGGGCTAGCCTCTCTTACCCGCTGAAAACGCAGCACACCATAGTGCACTGTGTAGCTGCTAATCGGTATGCTCTCTATCTCTCCCTGCTGCACGACAGTGTACATGGGACGGCACCGCGTACGCGTTGCACATTTCAGCGACAGCTGACGACCACTGCTCTAAACCGATATTTAGTTAAATAATTCACCCTTACTGGAACAGAAAGAATTATACTTTGATCAACAATTTCGCATATTTATTTTTTCTTATGTTATATGTGTGATATGTACAAATCTGCAGGTCCACTTTGTACAACGTAAGTTGAAGAAAACACTGTAAAAATTTCGTGTAAATATCAGAGAAAAATACACCTATGTATGAAAAATCTTAACTTACGGAAAACAGCATTTAATAAAGAAAAAAAAGGGAAGTAGGCTATGAATTACATGCACTGCCATAGATAAAGATATAATTTAATGGCCTTATCTGAAGATATACTGCCACATACATATATTATACTGTTTTAAAGTGAAAGATATTTTCTTTTTTTTACATCAAATACCCAAATCATTAACCACTTCCCTTGAATCACAGTCTCAAAATTCCTCTGCAGTAATTGAGTTGGACAAAAGTTCTTCAAACTCATTACTTTTTTATTAATCTTTTGTGTTTCATATGTTTCTAAAGTTAGTTACAGTGTGTTACTTTCTATGTAGTAATTGACTTGGATTAAAAAGAACGTCAAACTCGATCTTCTTTTTTAATTTAATATTTTGTGTTATTAAAATTGTATGATTAAGCACTAAGTTGACGATTAAAGAACTACAAAACATAATTTTTTTCAATTGTCGAAATAATTCTGTTCAGTAAATTCTCTATTAATTCGGACTTTCACTAATTCAGACTGGATTTTTCCCAAATTAGTACAAATTAGTGGGAGTTTCACCACAGTCTATTATACCCATATACAGTCACGAAGCTTGAGTTGTTGAGGGTATAGGAACAATAGACTGCGCCAATACTATTTCGGATTATCTGTGATGAGACGATAATAGCGATCCTAGTGGTTAGCAACTATCTATGGATGCATATAACCTACGTATTGAGCTTCATGACTGTATATACTAGACCAGTCATGTCAATTGATGCCCACAGGAGCAAGCGTGCGCTTTAGAGCTCAGGAGAGCTTTGAGCGCTTTACAGCGGAAAGGGAAGAGACAGATGAAAGAAGTAGTATATGCCGCTTGGTGAGCTATATTCAGGGATGGCCAGCACTGATTCAATAGATAAAGGGAAGAGAACTTATTAAAACTGTATCCATGTTAATTTTTAGATTTACCTGAGAAGTATAAGTGCATTATAAGAATGTAAGTTTTAATATTAATGCTCATTTTTCACAAGTTTGATTTCTTTTATTCAAAACAAATATTTTCTCAACTTTTTTAATAGAAAAGTGAAAATTTCAGATATAGGCTTATTTATTTAGTAGCCTTACAGAATGTTTTCGTAAATCTAATAAACCGTAAATACGTATTACTGAAGATAGGTATTGAAAATTTTTAAAATATTCGCATGGAAATTGTTTGTAAGGAAATGAATTAACAAAGCAACTACTGTTACATCATAAGCAAAAGATACGTGCCCATGTGTTGTAAAAATGTCAGTTCTATAGCTTCAGCAGATTTCGAGAAAATAATGTAATATTCTGATGATAGGAAGTTGCTCACCAATATCACCTTAAAAGCATAATGCGATAAGAGTTTTGTTATGGAATATCAGTTACACTTAAAACATATACAGCATCTAGGTAACTTTGCTTTGTACTGTAATACTGTTTTGATTAGTTTATTGATTACTTTTATAAGACTAAAGGTACCATCAATATCAATTCCAACTTCTCTTTTTTTTTTGGGGGGATATCACTTTCTTTATGAATGATGTGTTTAATCCAGTTAGTACAGTATACTTGTACTACTACGGAATTTATGTGAATACTCCTTCTTAACTCTTTACTATGTTATTAATGTTTAAAACACAACTGCAATATTAAGAAATTGATATTAGTACTTTTGTTTTACAGACAATATAGATAATATCAAACAGAAAGAAGCCATATAAAAATAACGACATAAAATTTCACGTTCCGTTTGAAGTTTGTGCACCACTGTTTTGTTAATTCAACAGGCTGCTTATTCATACAACCCTTCCTCTTTCCATACTTAGCGCTTGATGCCCGTGCACGACGTCAAGCTCAGAAAAATGCGCTTGCTTTGACATCACTTCACTAGACTGTGGTTTTACTGTACTGAAGTCCCTTTTTTTACCGAATTGTTGTTACAAGAACTGGACGAAATCCTTCAGGTGCCTGTGCACATTTCAAAAGAATAACTATCATCTTCATCGTCCCTAAATAGCCTATGTAAATCGCAAGCGGATGTAAATACAAGAAATGGGAGTTCTCAAGAAAATTTGCTATCCATGACGTTACTGTCAGCTATACATTCCACTTCGAATAACAATGTGGAGAGTCACAAGAGAACAACAGAATTTTCGTCAAGAGCGACATTCTATTTGCCGTGGCGTCATGCGTTGCGTCGAGTGCAGTGTGTCTATCTTGGTTTGTCTAACAAGTGCATTCGGTCGAACGATTTTGATGAACTTCCCACGTGTTATGATGACACCCTGCTGTCATAAACATGCAACCCGTCCAACACTTTCGCTATAACGCTCCTATAACAGGGGATCTCCCCTCCACCAACTTTCGTTACACAGCACTCGCGCGTGAAATTGGCTGCTATTTCATAGCAAGGGCCATGAACGAAATAGTTGTTAACGTTTATACAGTGTGTTCAAAACATCTGAGTAACCGTTGTTACGTGCACGATAGTAGCCTGCATAGTATTTGCATATGTGCAAACAGAAGTGTATGTAACTGATGTTTCAAACTGTATGGAAGCTATCAGAGGTCTGCATCGGACGTTTTCGCTCGAGCGCCAAGTAGTTCATAGCATAATCCGATAGGTAGCGCACATGCATGATGGGTAAAATTGTCACGAGCGATAAATCCTCGAACGGTATAAGCCGAGCGTTAGACATTCGTTCTTGTTACAGTGATGAACTGTGTAGTAACATCATAGATGTTTATGATTTCAAAACTTTGCAGTGTTTAACTAACCTCTCCATAGTACAACTACAAAACTTGCTTTAAAATGTAATATAAATGTTGTATGTAAATGTTCCCCCCCCCCCACACACAGGAGTGATTTTGTTTTTGCCACATCTGATAGATGTTATTGGATGTAAATGTAATTATTGTAAACGGAGAACACAATCACGATAATGCAAGAACTGTATCAAGTTTTCTAGTAATAATAATAATAATAATAATAATAATAATAATAATAATAATCTCTAATAATTAGTTTGTCAATCTTTGCGTCTGTAACAGTTGTGCAGCATGATTATTCGTTTTATTATATTTTCTGTGACGTTATCTCTGAACTAATATTGCTATTAATCTACTGCTATATCAGTAATATTTTGTAAAACGTTTCTACATTGTCGCAGTATATAGGCGGAACACTATGTATGGACCTATCATATTATATACGTGGTAAATAAAATACTGAATAATTATTAATTAGCAATAATAACTGTATATCGAAGTTTTTCATACTGTTTTATTTATAACTTCGTGTTCCTGTTTTGGTACGTTCCATTGACTGTTCCATTAAACGTTCGTCATAAACGCAGAAAATAAAGCCTTATTTTTACCGTGTGAGCAAAACATATGTGTATCTTATCTGTCGCCTTCCATACAAGATAAGACATGTCGGTGAGATGACCTTGTACTGTGCTTCTATTTATTACGAGCGTATCACGACCGATCGTATCTCACTCGAGGGTGCGACAGTCGACCGAGTTCAAGCGAGCGATTTAACTCCAATGCAGCACTCTGGAAGCTATGGTCACTCATCCATATCTCGCCGACTGTATAACCTGCATGATATATAGCTTTTAATTATGCAAGGTGCAATTAATATATTTCCCAACTGAACTTGTATTTATTGTACCGTTAAACAAACATGCACGTTTTATTGAAGATCATTGCTTTAATGCTTCTTGAGTCAGTTTATCAAAGAGCGTCAATCTGTCTTTAATAACTGAGCTTCTACACGTGATGTTGTGCAAACACGTACAATCATGTAGAGTAGGCCATGAAATTAAACAAAACACTAACATTAATAAAAAACGAACAGTTTTCATTCTTGAGCTGGAAATCTTTACATACTTATTTGTCTCAAGTTTTAAGTACATGAAAAAGGTTTAATAAATAGTTAAAGACAAGAAATGGGTGAATGGGTAACATTTATACACATTCATATAAACAATTTAATGAATATTCCGAATATGTATATCTTAAAAGAGGGCGCCATTAAAAAAATAAAGTTTACTGTCACAACCTGTATGCCTCAATAAGTAACTTTTTTCGGACATAGGTATCATATCGTATAGTTATCTTCAACAGATTTTTTACAAACTTTATTTTGTTAAATTAAAATTTAAGATGTCATGACTAATATTCAATTATTAATGAACACACTGTATACTAAATTAAAATTTAAGATGTCATGACTAATATTCAATTATTAATGAACACACTGTATACTAAATTAAAATTTAAGATGTCATGACTAATATTCAATTATTAATGAACACACTGTATACTAAATTAAAATTTAAGATGTCATGACTAATATTCAATTATTAATGAACATACTGTATACTAAATTAAAATTTAAGATGCCATGACTAATATTCAATTATTAATGAACACACTGTATACTAAATTAAAATTTAACATGTCATGACTAATATTCAATTATTAATGAACACACTGTATACTAAATTAAAATTTAAGATGTCATGACTAATATTCAATTATTAATGAACACACTGTATACTAAATTAAAATTTAAGATGTCATGAGTAATATTCAATAATTAATGAACAGACTGTATAATAAAAGAAGATTTGCTCTAATATGTACCCCATTGTCACGAATTAAACTGAAATGCAAAGAACTGAAGTCAGCTGTATACTAATTCTCTATCCTTCACGTACGTCTTATGTCTGTATTATTTGTCCATACTACGCGACACAAGACCTGCTCGATCCAGGAGAAATACATATTTCCTCAAAAGTTGGATCTATTACAATGGTCGGCCTGCAAGGGGTAGAGGCACGGAATGTTTCTATCGCTTGTTCCGAAAGGTTGTCGGTTCGGGAAAACGAAAACAAAAGAAGTGTAGTAGTAGTAGTAGTAGTAGTAGTAGTAGTAGTAGTAGTAGTAGTAGTAGTAGTAGTAGTAATAATAATAATAATAATAATAATAATAATAATAATCATCATCATCATCATCATGATCCTTGCATGTATTGGGCCTAGTGGCCCGTTACGGTCTCTTGCAACGCTTGAACGGTCTGCCCAAGGATCTCTTGCCCACAGGATGGTAATTTAAAATGTGGCGTGGAAGTCTAGAACGAGGCATTCTGATGACATGTGATCTCCAGTTTTGTCTGTATTTCTGTAGGTATTCCGTAATGGGTTCAATCTGCAGTTCTTTCATAATGTCAAAATTTCTAATGTGATCCATTCTCGTGTATCCCGCAGTACGACGCATAAATCTCATTTCTGCCGCCGTTAATCTTTGTGAATCAATATTACGAATCGTCCAATGTTTTATAAATTCTGGTGCGCGTGTGTTTTTGTACTAAGGTTGGTTTGAATATCTGATTAATTATCCCCATTGCTATGTTGAATTTAATAATTTTCTGATTCAAATCTTTCTCTTATTTATATGAAATTTGGTAACCGAGATAACTAAAATTTTTAACTTGTTCGATGATCTTATTATTGATGCAAATTTTGCTATGGACTGATTTCTTTCCTAAAAAAAGCCATCACTTTAGATTTGTCAGTTGAAATTTCCATATTGAAACTTCCTGCCATTTGATTAAAGTTGTAAACCAAACGTTGTAAATTATCTTTTGAAGTTGCCATAAAAACAATATCATCTGCAAATAATGAAGTATCTATTTGGGACAAACGACTTATCGGTATGCTTCCATGTGGTTTCAATCTCTATTCCTTAAAAATGTGATTCATGTACATTATAAATAATAGAGAAATAATAATAATAATAATAATAATAATAATAATAATAATAATAATAATAATAATAATAATAATAATAATAATAATAATACAAATGAAAATAGAAGGAATTTACTGGAACGAAATGTATTTTCTGGCGAACGGTCTGAACTACAGAAGCCAGTTCGATTTCGGTGGTCTAGCGGACACGACGACAGCAGTTGGTTACGAGGCTACATAGTTCAAATCCACACGTAGGTAACAAAATTTTTAGCAAATATCGTAAATTTTGGAAATATAAAACAATTATCAACGCTTAATAACATACAGTTGAAACTGTCCTGAAATAAAATGCTACTGTTAAGAAATTCGATAAGACGACGACTTTGACTTGTTTTGACATTCTCCTCTCTGGATATAAGTATAAGGGTAATGTATGAACTGACGATGACATCAAAATGTAAATCCCCCTGTTCTCCTTGTCTTTCCTTTGTTCTAATTTCCTTCTTCTGACTCTCCTTGTTATTCCCTAGTTCTCCTTGTGTACCCCTTGTTCTTTAGTATTCTCTCCGGTCCCCATGTGTTCCCCTTGTTCTCCTTGTCTTCGCCTTGTTTTCCTATATTGTTCCCCTTGCATTTCTTTTCTTCTTCTTGTATTCTCCTTGTTTCATTTCTCGCGCCACTCACACACGTTTATACGTAAAAATTTGCAACACAGTAAAAGTATGCACCTGACGACAGGTGATAGTATACTATACTGTACTTATAACACTTTTATTATTCTCAAGCAAAGTTAAGCCAAACGAAAATATTCGGATCGTAACAATACTTGGTATCATTTATATGGCAACTGTTGTTAAGGATTACTTGGACAGGCGTAGTCTATATTCTTCTCTCTCTATACTCTCCTAAAAGAAAAAAAAAAGATTGAGTAAGAATAATACAATAATATATATTTCCTTCTTTTCGTCTATATAATTTTAAAAGCACTAGCTAGAGGAAATAGATATCAATTTTGTTTGGAATACGCCTGCAGATACCAATACAGACTTCGCCGCACAGCAACGATGTCAGAGAAGTAGTCTACCATGCACGGCGATATATCTCTTAATGAGATGACTGTGTTTATAGCAAGTTCTCCAGTGAAAACTCTCCAAACATATCGCATGTATACTTCAAGTTTTCATCTTAACTGGTAGAAGTAAGCTGACCAAAATTAACACAAGATTTTAATAAATTCTGTAATGTTTAACACAGAACTATAGAAGAATATTTATAAAGTAGTATTCCTAAAGAAAATTTAATTCTCAAAGATGAAGTCTGTAAAACAATGTGTGAAAATTACACACAACGCGGGCGAATGGGGATGGTTGGCAGGCGATTAGTTTTCGGGCCATCATATATGGAATGGATTTCATAAGAACAGTATTGTATTCTACGTGAGTTCATAAAGCTTTGAATGCTGATCTGAAACAGGGAAGACAGAAGTGTTGCTTTGAGATTATGTACTGCTTTCAGAGAGGAAAAGAGAGTTCCCGACGAGATATACGTAAAGAGTGGCCCAAAAAAAGTATACACTATTTAATTGCCAATAACTTTCAAATTAATTGATGTAAACGTCTCATTTTACTATATACGACACATCGGTTTAGCACTTCGACTCTAAAACAACATAAAATCAATATAAACAGCAGAAGCACCCATTTTTTCCTACCCTAGAAATCAGTTGGGGAAGTTACAGTTTCAGTATTTTTGACAGTGGAGTGCAGAACGAATAAAAACGACTAATTTCCCCAAAGAACTGAGGTAAAGTTGTATAAAAGTTACTAACCATAGGTAATTTTTAACTGAACATTAGTAAATAATTCCAGATGATTTTATACAACATTATGTAGAAACTAAACTTCATAATACGTCAACTAGGTTAAGTATTAAGTGACATTTGCAGTGAAATCAACCTCGTGAAGCCACCGGCATGGCTCAGTCGATTAAGGCGCTTGCCTGCCGGTCTGAAGTTGCGCTCGGGCGCGGGTTTGATCTGATTACCTGGTTGGGATTTTTCCGAGGTTTTCCCCAAACGTAAGGTGAATGCCAGGTCATCCATGGCGAATCCTCGGCCTCATCTCGCCAAATACCATCTCGCTATCACCAATCTCAACGAAGGTAAATATCTAGTAGTTGATACGGCGTCATTAAATAAGCAACTAAAAAAAAAAAACATTGCGAAACATGAAGAGAATTCGTTTGTAAAGTCAGTTGATTTTCAACTATTTCGTCAAGGAGAAAGAGAACATAATCATTACCGCCTCTTGAATATCCGTCATGATATATGTGTAGAAGATCATGAACAATGTTAATATAATTTACAAGAGTAATAAATGTTATTGGAAAAATCCCGGCATAAATTAATTAAAAAATGTTTAAATATACGACACTACATTGTATACCTTATTTTATTTCATGGAGTGCAGTTTCATAGAAAGGACTTTGCCGACAGACCTTCTATTGCCCCCTACTAATTGGTTGTCATAAATAAATGTCTTCCTTACTCTGACGGAAATCTTGTCTTCTCCTGTCAGTAACCAATCACAACCTTCGTTCAGAAGAATTGACAGTCTCCCGTCAAATCCACGTGGAGGCAGAGTTGTCGCATCTTTTCCGAATTCCAAGAATCCCGTCAGTTTCACTGCATAATTTCGAGGGTCATCAGGATTGTGGCAACTGTGCAATGTTGGGACGAGGGGACAGGATGGAATTATCAGAGTTGTTTGTGTAGGAAGTCATAAATCTGTAAGTGTGTGTTCAAAGGAGCCACCGAACTGCACTCCTTAAAATAAAATAAGGTATAATAGAAAACATGTAGCAGTGCTATACCTGGTAAGATTCATCTTGTCTCAGCAGCAATAAAACCAAGTCCCTTCAAATCAGGGTGGAGATTATAGGAGGGTTGTAAATTTTCAGGATTCCTTTCAAAACCTTGTTATTGTACAGGCTACCGGAACTCAGTTTCTTGAAAGACAAGCTCAGTGACGGAACTACACAGTACGAAGAGGGATATTTTGTTATTTTATTTTGTGTTACAGGATGTATCAACTAGTCCCTTCCGCCACTGGATGGATGGACGGCACCGCTCCACTCCCCCACCGCCATAACAACACAGACGAAGTAAGATATATCTCCTTTCTCTCTCTTTTCACAGTGAGACAAGATACATCACACAGACTTTAACATTCAGCTTCTCTCCTCTTAAAGTCTGAATACCTTTCACCGAATGATTTAGGATTGGACAAATAGGTTGGCGTCGATTGGTCTTCATGACATAAGAAATTGTAACTGCTCTTACACATTATAGCAATATAAGAAGTTCAGACTAAATATATCTACAGTGCAAAGCCTTTTACATACTTCCTCTCAATACAGAAAAAGTAGGCTATAACTGAAAGACAAAGAGAACAACATTGTAATTTTACTTACCAGAATCCTTCTCTCTCGTTACGAACAACTCTCACATCTCGATAACAGCAGTCATGCACGTTCCACCTACCTGCAATAATAGAAAAGTAATATTCAATTTTACTTCAGGTTAAGGTTCTTATTGCAAACATGATAGAACATAATTGATGACTTTAATCAATTTAACTCCATAATGGCCGGTTTCAACGATGTCTGTTAAAATTCAATAAACCGCTAAAGCGGTTTGAGTAAAAGATTAAAAAGATATTTAAAAAAACAACGTATTCCATCAAATTATCCGAAAATATGTAATCTAAAGGAATGTATTACTCCCTCTGTTCCAAAATATGGTATAGAAAGATGTCATTAATTCTGTTCCAAAATATGGTATACATTTGTTAAAATACTCAGTAATATAATGTAATTGTAATACATCTTCTAGATACTTATTTGATTAATAAATTAGCATAAGAAAAACATAAAAACTAGGTACATTTCATTCTGTGTGATTTCAAATTAATAAAAGAAAAAACAAAAATTGTTTTGAGAGAGCCAAATTAAAATAAAAACTGCAATAAATTTTAACCCGTTTTTGTACGACTGTTGAGCCTTAGATGTTGTATTCAAAATTGACTGGGCTGTCGTTACATTTTCTGCAACAGGAACACCACAGCAGGCGCCCTTTTGATTTCTTTTCATAATGAACTATTTAAATATTATAGTTTGATGTACTACAGAAGATTAGAAACATTCACAACTGCACTGTCTGATAGTCCCTTCACTACTGAACAGAATACACACCGCGAAACATTTCGTGCGCGCATGCGCAATAATCAAACTTGTTTTGTTTGTTACTATACCATATTTTGGAACGGAGGAAGTAATAAATATCGAAAGGGCTTCGAGTACATCGTAACATTGTTAGCATTTCTTAATTATTGTCATTGCGGACAATTTTCTGTAAACCAAGCCCAAATTTTATTGCATTATATTACATTAAACGTTAAGTGAATAACATTCCGATTACACTTAAAAAATATAGATTATTCAATCTATCTTGAGTAAGAAGCAACGGTCTCTAAAATTGAAGAGTCCACTGCAAGAATGATGGATGTCATTTGAAATACATTTTGCAGGAGAAGCAATTGAAAGTTTGAAATGCTTAGCGCTCAAAACTTAACTATGATTTTCCGATCATTACTGGACAATGACTATCAGTGTTAATGCCATATAATTCTCTATGTACATTCTATATGTCTTAAGCTATGCATTGACAGTCTTGGTTCATTTTCGACAAGAAAGTGACATCCATCATTCTTGCAGTGGACTCTTAAATTTATAAGAACCCTAATATATTCCATGTCCAATAGGAATATAAGTACAGATAATTTACACATTACACTAAATCATGTCATAATATATCATATTCATATTATATCATATCATAAAATTACAAAGACACACAAGAATAGGCTTGTATAAAACCTTAGCACAGCCAGTATTAAGCTATGGTAGTGAAGCGTGGACTGTGAAGAATAAAGATGTCAGTAGAATAACAGCAAGTGAGATGAGGTTCATGAGAGCAACAGCTGGATATACTCGCTGGGATCATAAAAAAAATGAGGACCTAATGCAAGAACTTCAAATAGAACCCATTATGCAGTTCATCAGCAAATATCAACTTCAGTGGAAGGGTCATCTCGAACGAATGAATCGATGCAGAATTCCAAAAGCACTGCTTCATTACCATCCATATGGCAAAAGATCTCTCGGCCGTCCAAAGAAGAGATGGACTGAGGATTCTAGTTTGAGACCGTAACAGGCCACTTGGCCTAGTACTTGTTAGGAAGATGATGATGATGATGATGATGATGATGATGATGATGATAAAATTACATGATAGTCGTATTGCATTTTATCATTTGATATTACATTATATCACATTGTATTGTTATTGTTTCTATCAAACTTTTATATCATATTGTATTTCATTGCATCGTACCCTATCCTACATTTTATTAAATAGTATCGTATTTTACTATATCGTATCTTATTTCATTGTAGCACATCGTATAATATTACATTACATTACAAGCCTGTAATGCTGAACAATTCTCATGGGGGTAGATAAAAAGTTAATTGTTTTTCTTCCACCGCGTTAAAATATCAATAAAATGTTTAAACAAATTTTGGCCACTCGAGCGTAATCACGAGGGGTCCCCAGAAAGTAAATTCCCTGGGCCCGAGTACAAAAAGAAATCACATTTTCATTTAAATACTTATTGGAAGAGATACAGCAACTGTTGAGTAATTTTTCAACATATTCCCTATCCGAATTGAGACATTTCTCATACTACAGCATCAACAGAGAGGTGCAGACGGCTGTCACACACTGGTTCCGATCACAGGCGGCAGACTTCTACGATATAAGGATACAAAAGTTGATCCCACGGTACGACAAATGTCTCATTTCCAGTGGACAACATGTTGAAAAATAGTTCAACAATATCTGTATCAGTTCCAATAAATTTTTTCATGAAATTGTGTTTCCTTTCTGTAAACAGCACCATGGAACTGACTTTCTGAGGGACCCTCGTAATTGCGCTCGAGTCGTAAAAATTTGTACAGCCACTGCCAGCGTTTCTGGAGCGTGTCCATGAGTAAAAAAGCCAATCAGTGAGGACTTGTTGACAGTGCAGATGAGAACGGTACCACCCAACACGTCACGTCAGCAATTTGCCCACTGCGTCAAAGGCAAGACACTCGCACTTCGTGTTTCTGGGGTGTGTCCTTGAGTACACTGTTCAGTCAGTGGTATCTGTTGCCACTTCGGTTGAGAGTTGTACCACCTTCTAAACAGATGTGACGTCAGAATCTGCCAATAACAGTTGTCAGCTTTCTTGCCTACATTTTTTGGCAAAGATAAGATACTCGCTCTCAACGTTCTTATTACTTATTTCACACGCCAGAAACGGTGGCACTGGCTGTATAAGCACTTGTTTTGACGTTGTTAACATGGTGGAAGAAGAAAAAAATAAACATTTTTATAATAATAATAATAATAATAATAATAATAATAATAATAATAATATCTATTTATTCTGACGAAGTTAAGGCCATCAGGCCTTCTCTTCCACTTAGGCAGAAACAAAAGAAGCTGATACAATTTTACAGACTAATATTTAAAGAACACTAATAAAAATTTATATAGTTATACATGCACAAGTCGAGTAAAATAATGCGAACATACTAAATAATAATTACAAAATAATATAAGGCTAGAAGTTACACTCAATGAATATGCAAGTGGTAAGTGAACCAATATTAAAAATTACAAGAATAACAAATTCAAATGTAAATTATAACTACAACACTGAGGAAAATTACATTATATACACAAAGGAGAATTAAATTTGAATACTGGGTCACGTGTTTAAATAATTCACTTTTAAATTGCAATATGGTTCGACAGTTCCTGAGGGAGCTGGGTAGGGAGTTCCAGAAACGAATTGCTGATACTGTGAAAGAGGAAGAATAGTAAGCTGTTTTATGGCAAGGCATAGATAATAAAGGGTCATTTTTAGAACGAGTACCCATGCTGTGATAAGAGGATAAGAAATTAAAACGCACCGAGAGCTACATCTGCCTCAATATGAATGTTTGCTTGTAAGGCGAAATTATCACAGGATGGAATAAATACGAGTAGATCTAGATTCGAACACCGCCTAAGGAATGATTGTTTTCATTCATGAATATGTACCACGTTGTCTTATAAAGAAACGTGGCGTAGTGTCAATCACATATCCCCAAGAGCTTTGCCATATGCGCATCTAATAGGAGTGCTAAGACATCATTTCTCTATGCGTATTCTGAAGAAATCTAACCGAAAGTCAAAAGAATTAGCGTACAAAACCCTTGTTCGCACAATTATGGAATATGGAGCAGTAGGTTGGGATCCGTACAGACAAAACCAAATCGATTCAATAGAAAAGGTCCAACGCAAGGCAGAAAAATATGTCAAAATGGGGAAGGGACATGTTGAGGAGATAGTAAAATATTTAGGGTGGTAACTTCTCAAATCAAGGCGACGAAAAACCAGACTGAACGCATTGTTTAAGGCACAAATGGGACACAAAGCATGGACCGATATCAATGCTAGATTAGCAACACCATCATACTTAGGAAGGACTGATCATATTAGGAAGTTTAAATGCAGAAAACAAAGAACGGATGTGGCAAAATTTTCCTTTGTTAACCGCACAATAGTAGACTGGAACAGCTTACCTGCGGCAATCTTTCAGGGTGGTCCTCTTAAAATCAATACATTTAAGGAAAGGTTGAGAAGATTAGACTGAAAATGTAATTGGAGGTGCAGTGTAATTATTTAAGTTGTGTCATGTAACTAATTGAGTTGATATGTAAATAAATTAAGGTGATATGTAATTAATTAAGATATGTAATTAAGTTGGTATGTAATTAATTAAGGTGATATGTAATTATTTAAATTGGTAATAGATGGGTGAAATAGAAGTACTTATAAGTTAGATTTCCTTTTGCTTATCGTCGTTATTATAGAATAGTTTTCATTTATAGTCCTAGGTTTATTACATCTACTATTTATAGATTTACGTTTATTTTATTTTAATTCATTTACGTTTATTTTATTTTATTTCATGTTATTGTAATTATTGTATATTATATAACACTGCCACCGAGTGTATACCCAATTGTAGTGTTAATAAATACATACATACATCAACATGAACTTCGGCACGTTACGGCATAGAGCTGGAGCATCACATGCGAAATAGAGGAAGAAGAAATTAAGGTGCATTAATTAACTAGACGGAATACAGAGGAGCCGAGACAAGTTAAAAATGAAGTACCAGGTAACCGGGCGATAAAGCAGGTGCAAAACAAAGGAAAATGAGGCGTAGAAAGAAGAATAAAAATTGTGTACTGCAGTAATAAATTTTCTAGACGCAAACTAATTAAAAACACAGCACAAGGTACGCAAAGTGTAAGAAGTGATTATATCAATAAATTATCTTTGGTTTATTAAGTTCTCCTGAACCAAGTCTTCAAAGCAACGCAGTAAATCTCAAATTGCAAGAACAACTGGCCTATCTTCTCTGTAAAAAGGTAAAAAAATATTTATTGCAAAAGATCTCCTACGGATTTAAGCAAGGCCTACAAAATTTGATCAATCTTAACGGGTTTTTAACTAATAACAAGTCAGGTTTTTATTCATTTTTCTTTCAAATTTCATTTTGTAAACGTTTTATAAGAACACCTTTCTTGTAATTGTTTCCTGCGAGAGAATGTTCACAAAGATAGGAAGCCAATTTACTAGGTGAATAAAATGAATAGGCTTACTTACATAAAACGAGCAAGTCTATGAATGTGGTCATTGTCGTAGACCATGGAAAAAAAAAAAAAGGAAGTTATTAAATACGTGAACATTGATACTAAATTTTAAAAGATTGCCCAAAAAATTAGGACTACGACGAGAAGTTAAAAGTAACCTACCTACACACGATTGTGTAAGTTTTAGAAAGACTGTTCCGGTCTACAAAAGTTTTCCCGCCATCTCTTCAGAGGCGACCGAGTGATTTTTCCCTGTTCGTCTGTAGTGCAAGATCTCTCGAGGAATCCTTGTTTTAGGCATACGCTTGACATGGTGAAGCCAGTTGTCTTGATATTGATGAATATTCAGAATAAAATTTCCACTGAAATTAAGAACTTTTCATATAAAACAGCTAAGCTAACATACATAGACACATACATACATACATACATGCATACATGCATACATGCATACATGCATACATGCATACATACATACATACATACATACATACATACATACATACATACATAGCCTACATGAAGCAGTCGGCCTCGGTAGCGTAGTTGGTAAAGCGCTGGCCATCTATGCTCGAGGTTGCGGTTCGATCTCGGCTCAGGTCGATGACATGTAAAAGAAGTCCTGCGGGACAAAATTCCGGCACACCGGCGACGCTGATATAATCTTTGCAGTTGCGAGCGTTGTTAAATGAACCATAATTTAATTTTTTTACATGAAGTATGTCAAATGTACAGACAAAATAAGAAATTAAGATGTGCTATAAAGAGTGGGTGAAGAAAGAATAATGCTGAAACTGATCCGGAATAGAAAAAGGAATTGGCTGGGTTACTGGTTGAGAAGAAATTGCCTACTGAAGGGTGCACTGGAAGGAAAGTTAAGAGTGGAAGAGGATATCAGATGACACACAACATTAGGATACGTGGATCATATCCCACTCCCAGTAAAATACTGTCGTAGCTTGAAAATTGTGATTTGTAAAGATACGCGATTTCCTTGTAAAATACTGCTATAAAATATTTTATGCTCGACCTTGCCGAAATGTAGTAATTATACACCTGGTAGCAGTCCTTTAATGCATGTCATTAAAGTACACCTATTCATTAAAGTTCAGGTTTTCGATTATTCTCGGATATGCAATCGAAAGACAACGAGGGAAACGTCACGGAGGCTGGAAATCCAATACTATCGCAGAAGGTTATGTTCTGCTACTATAATAATTAGCGTTAATTGTAAATAATATTCAAATAAATTCAATTTGTCATCTCGTTTTTCAATTCTAAATCAATTTCCAGGTTATATAAAAAATAATGTTCAAGTTATTCTCTAGATTATATCCAGGTCAATGACACATTCGTTCCTCGGAAAAAAATCAATACTTTCGCGTCTACGCACATCTCACAATTCCGGTCAGTTCCGCTCCTCGCTTACATAACCATAACATGAATACTTACGAATAATTTCAAGTTAGAAATATAGTCGAGCATAAAAAGTCATATGAAACTTGCATATAATGGTAATTAATATTCAAATAAATTCAATTTGTCATCTCGTTTTTCAATTCTAAATCAATTTCCAGGTTATATCAAAATTAGTTCGTGTTATTCTGTAGATTATAACAAGGTCAATGACATTATTGTTCCTCGAAAAAAACCAATACTTTCGTGTCTGCGCACATCTCACAATTTACGAGCGATGCACAAGTCACTTCCACTCTTCAGTTAGATACGAAACTTGCCTATAATGGTAATTAATACGCTCGTATGAAAATTATGAAACGAGCTTGTGCTCGTTTCATAAACAAACATACTCGTGTCTTAATTACTATCATTATAGGCTCGTTGCATAATGTACTATTAATAAATAGGTACCAAAACCTTTGGCAATTTGCTATTTTATTATTAGAATTTCATACCTCCGATTAGAAAAACAGCACTGGAAATAATTTACGAACGTAACATGTGATTTTCGACATACGACAGTATTTTACCGGGTGTGTGATATACGGTGACTAAGAAGAAATACTGAAGAATGCTGGGTTTGCAGTGAAAGACCTTCTCTTGGCCAGAACACTATGAATGAATGTATATGAACATACATAGATGGAGAGTAATGGAAAGGAAAATGGGAATGCAAGCAGATATAGTCCAATAAACTACATAAATAGTTAGAGACGTGCCGTACATAAAATGACAGCAACCTAACATAAGATATATAGGCAGTAATCCTCTTATTTATCCAACTTCCTAGACGAGCTGGTTAGTAAACCAGAAAGCGAGGGAATTGAAGCGAATTCAGGTCTGAGGACTCTCCAACGATACGCTAACAGCGGCTTTTCTGGGCGCATCTCATAGATCCACGCAAACTTCGTTCTTCCTTTGTTCACTAGCGGTCGCCTGGGTTACGTGGGCGCGTGTTTCAGTACACAAACACTTCCTGGGGGCTCTTTTATGTCCTCTATACAGGGATTCGCCACATGCTTGCCGCCTACTCTGTCTGCAGGCCGTAAAAAACTCTCAACTGAGGAAACTACTATAGAGTTCGCCTCTGCGGTCTGTTGCTGCAGTCGATTCATCTTATTGGATCGTTCGTTACTGCTAGATAAAATAACGGTACCATGCACATGACACGATAGCGAGTTCCTTTCTTTTAAATTTCGGACTTCCCGCGGTTCTAGGCTGGGGAATTACAAGGTAAAATGTTAGTAAGTTTACTCCTCAAGCAGACAGTTCTGAAAGGGCCAAATCAATCATTACTAGAGCCCGTATTTCCATGCAAAAGCATGTTTCTATGTAAGCGTGTTACACTTCTCAAACTTTGTAAATATTCGTTTTATGACTTATCGATTTCAAATAACCGTACTTTTTCCGTGCATGTTTTCATGTGTTTTTTTTTTGGGGGGGGGGGGGGAGGAGAGTAAATTCATGCATAATGGATATTTTGAAGATTTCGGATCTAATAACATATATTTTGACTTTTATATTGCATAAAATCAATAAAGAAAAAAACTAAAATTATGGCCTTCTGCGGAAAATACCCTGTGCCTAGCAAAATATGTTTAGATTCAAAAATATTAGAAAGGATAAATTATTTTACATATCTTGGATACACATTATCTTTTCCGATGAAGTAGACATTTCACAGAAAATTTCTAAAACACCAAAACAATGGGAATAATTAGCATTATGAAACCTTCCCTAGTACAAAGGCATACTCGAATTCGCCTTTACACGATCTTGGCGAGACCTGTACTTTGTTACGGCAGTGAGGCATGGACATCGAGGAAGAAAGACGAAAGCAGAATAACGGCTAATGAAATGAAATTCTTGAGATATATAGCGGGATATACGAAATAGGATCATAAACGCAATGAAGATGTAATGGAAGAATTACAACTAGAACCTGTAATTAATCACGTAAAACATTAATTATCAGAATAACTGGATAAATCATCTGCATCGCATGCATAGAGATAGAATCCCAAAAGTCATGCTCCACTATCGTCCAAACGGGAAGAGATCTTTCGGTCGTCCAAAGAAGCGCTGGATTGAAAATTCAACTGTGAGATCGTAACAGGCTATTTGGCCTAATACTTGAAGGGAAGAAGAAGAAGATATTGCACATTATGCTCTTTTTTCTTGACTTTAGTATATATTTTATCTTAACTTGCATAATAGTGCATTGTATGAATGTTCCTTCGTAGAATGGTATTTCCACGTTATTTGTCTACTGAGAAAAAAAAAATAAAAGAAAGCTACAGCCAATATTGTTTCGTGGCATTCTATCTCACTACTCTTTGGACTTTCCACTAATTATTTCCTTTGTTACACAGGAATGTCCAATCCATAATTCTTCTCACACGTTACCAGCCGGAGGTAAATTCAGGGTGATTCACGTGGATTTACCGTCACTTACGGAGCTTATTTCCGAAGACATTCTGAGCAAAAAAGTCATATAAACATTTGTCCTAATCTCAGTATTTACAGAGTTACACTAATTTGAAGTCGTTAGTAAAATACCTTTTTTCTTTAGTTTTAAGAGTAAAATAATATTACAAATAGAGGTTGAACTATTCAGAAGTATAATTTCTTTATTTTTCAAGTGGTCTGGAGCTAAAAATGTGTTAAGTGCTTTGTACAGATTTTATTTTTTAATTTTTAGCTAAAAATTACATGATTCTTACGCACTTACCAGAAAAATTGTTACAAATTATACGACTTTAGGAACTTGATTCTTTACAGCAGTGGTCGTCAGCACTCGCTGAAATATGTAAAGGGTAAGCGGAGCCGTCCCGTGTGCACCGTCGTGCAGCAGGAAGAGGTAGAGAGCATACCGCTAGCAGCTACGAGTGAACCATGGTGCACTGTGTTTTCCGTAGGTAAGAGACGCTAGCCCCAGGATGCTCTGCGCTGAGGACCGCTGCTTTAAAGTTTAATTATGCATCATAATGTACAGTGATAAATTTATAAGAGTGGTGGTGTGATTTGTAAAAATTGTTGTGATAAATCGAAAGAAAAATGTAATTTTTTAGTTCTCTTAAAGACAATCTGACGCTGTTTGATAGACTGACTCATCCACACCTGTGGAGTAACGGTCAGCGCGTCTGGCCGCGAAACCAGGTGGCCCGGGTTCGAATCCCAGCCGGGGCAAGTTACCTGCTTGAGATTTTTCCGAGGTTTTCCCTCTACCCAATACGGGCAAATGCTGGGTAACTTTCGGTGCTGGACCCCGGACTCATTTCACCGGCATTATCCCCTTCATTCCATTCAGACGCTAAATAACCTAGATGTTGATACAGCGTCGTAAAATAACCCAATAAAATAAGAATAGACTTACTCAACAGGCATGGAAGCAATGATCTTCATTGGCATGCGCATGTATGTTTAACAGTGTACTAAATACAAATGCAGTCCGGAAATATATTGATTGCACCTTATGTGAAAAGTAATTAAACTGCCTTCTGTGTAACATTTTTGGATTCTTGCACCATTTTCAACGCTGCGAAAATCCCAAGTCATTCGTAGAGTGTCATTTCTTTCGCCAGGACTCGAACTCTGCTCTTCACTATAAAAGATCTGAATCCTTAATCGTATTAATATTACTTTCAGAGCTTTAAATAATAAACAGGACAAATAAATTCATTTAATTACATCTCTGTAACTCGATGATGCTAGACTGGTAACATTTCCTTTGTAAATGTCAATAAAAACTTGCAAAATTCTTCGAGTTCAAAAGTATTTATAGAGAGTTTTATTGTTTCACATTTCATTCTCCACTTCCTTTCGCTCACAGTCATAAAATCTTTAATGGCATTCCTTCCTCAACTTTATAGAACAAAGCGGCATCTACCCTTTCAGTCGCTTCCGCGCAAACGCCATCCGATTCGTAGACTTCGTCTGAAACATTAATATTACAGTTAGATAGTAGGCTATAAATATTTATGAGGAGCTAATCCGTGCAAAATTTGAGCAAAACCTGTTCGTCGAGATGTTGTCACATACTTAATCATTCGACAATACCACAGTTCATGCTACGAGGGTGAGGGGTTTGATGAAGGGGAGTCAGTGTGAGAATGAACTAAGTCTCGAGCGAAGTCTTGACTCTGCAACAGTGATTATAGATTACTTTCATTTCCTATTAAATTTCTTCATTCTGCTTGTCGTCTGTTCTTCCCTATCCAGTAACAGACCCGAGGCATTTCATTTCGCTACACTGTACCGTACCCGTATTATATTATTTTGTATTCTATTATTTATTCTTAACTGTACTACTGCTTTTGATAACTATCACATTGAAAACTACATTTCCAACATATAAAATGTAATTTTAAATTTTCGCTTCACAGTTCGTTTCTATTTACCGACATCATCACTCTATATCAACTGCATTGCCTCTACACAATTTTTTCTTTATAAACTTGCATTTCCGCTCTCACTTCACTCAATTCTCTTCGTGTTTCGTTTAGCCTATATAAAATGGAATAAAATTACGAAAATACGTAACTTTAAAATCAGGCATTTCGTAACTGGAAATTTCGTCCCCGTTATAGTTTGTCATTTATTTTTCATTAGTTTTTTGGTCATCAAATAAATTTTGTCATCGTGTTTATTTGTCACTGAGGAGATTTTGTTACAAAACTTTTGGGAAACCAATAAAAACTGTTTAGTTTCATTACTTTCATTTTTATTGTCAAAATATTTAATAAGTGATATTAGTTGCTGAATATGAGTTTCATTCACAATTAGTTGTTTTTTAATATATATAAAGTCCCCCAAAAATTTAATTAATCAGGATGTTATGGGGTTTTTCCAACAAACAAACTGAAACTAAGCAGAGCATTGCCTTTTTTCCAAGTATCAGAATGAATGGAAGTAAGTATGAACAAACTTTATAATCTATGTAAAAATTACAGTATAAAATCACAAAAAATTATAAAGTTTTTTTTTCTGTTGCAACAGACATTTTTTCTTATCAGGACTTATTATTTTTCTAGTCTTCCTTCCACTGCCATTACCATCTTTGTTGGTGGTAGGCCATGTCTACAGTTCTGTGTAGAATCTTTCACTTCATCCGGTGTGTACTGCAAAATCTTCTTAAGGTTCTCCATTTTTTTAACATTGATTGGTAGCCTCGTGCTGTTGTAAGGTAGGCCTGTTGGCAGTTCAAACGATAAATTTTCAGCACAAACACTTTTCTTAGAAATTCGAATGGTGAATACTCCTGCCGGTAAATTGCTATCAATGAACTTTTTACAAAGAGCTTTACCTTTTTGTTCATTGCAGTGAAAAAAACTCATTCACCTTCGAAATTTTAAAATGTACCTATTTATCCTTTGAGATGAGAAGCTTTCCTCTATAAATGGGGTATGAACCCATTAGCTTATTTAGCTTACTTTTCTAATATAATATTTAATTTATGATACATTTTCACCACGGCCATAAAATGAATCACACATGCTAGATAACTTATAAAATTTCCGCCACCAAGCTTTGAAGTTAACCACATCATTAACTGTGACTAGTTTTACCTTGAACTTAAACGAGTTCTCAATAATCCTCATTAGCAACATTTTCATCACTTGAACTAACCATCTTGTAACAAAATACTCAAAACAGATAATAATAGTAAGGGCAACACTTAATCAGCAATAGACAGAACAAAACACTGATCCTAATTATCTGTGCTCAATCACAGATTTACAGTATGATACAAAATATTACACTATAAAATGTAGTTATGATCTGCATGGGTAAGTATACCATTATAAGACAATATGATTTTCTATTATACGTTATATCATATACGAAATTTCTATCTCGCTTGAAATGGTTAACTGGTTGGATTTTTCCATAAGTTTAATCCAATTATAAGGTGAAGGTCAGATCATGCCATGGCTAGTCCTAGGACTCAACTGGCAGATATCATAACTATTACCAATTTCTCCGATGTTAAAAAATTACGGAGTTGTTACAATATTAAACAACAAATTAAAAAAAAACAACGCATCAAATTCTACAGTAACCTAGCTTGAGTTCGAACAAACTATCTTGAAATTCGAGTCCGATTCAGGTCTAGAAAAATCCATAGTAACACTTGTGGCGGACAAGGTCTCAGTTGGGGGTTTTAGTCCGGGTTCACCCGTTTTTCCACATATTAGGCATCTACATCATTCCGTCAACATTTCGTCATCATTCCATAGCATTCCCCGATCGCTGCCTGGCGACACGCGGAGGGGGTTGGCCTAGGGACGAGGGGGGTTGCCTGCTCGAAACATGGGTACGCAGCGAACTTTAGTGTAGTCAGCCGGTGTGGGTTTGGGAATGCGCCTAGCTTGAGAGTTAGCGCAATAGATCGTAACAGATCGCAGTCCTGGGCCATAATGTCCCCCTCCCGTAAATTCCATTCCATTCTCATAGTACACGGTTTTAACTCAGCGACAAACACTTCGAGAAAATTTCCATAGAATGAATCATCTACCTTTAAAGGTCGTTCAATGGCAGGCTTATGAACTTCAACTTGAGTGTAATTGAACGGAATAGCAATGTATCTGCACCAACTGATTTTCAAACAAAATTAATTAAATGGAAATAACGCGAAAAGTGAAACATTAAATTTAATAGCTATTGCTGCAACTCAATTCATGCAGTGATAACGTGTCGTAAGTAAAGTACCGGGAAATTTAAGATATTCGAAGTTCTCTTTACTTTAAAACTTGCCTCGATCATTCTCCTCTCCGCCTTCCGTCCTCAAGTTCTGAGTCTTTTTTTTTTCCTATTACTATTACTCCCTTCTATCTGCTCTCCTCCATTTCTTCTCTCTTCTTTCTGTTTTCCACGTTCGTTTTAATTCTCCCTGCATGCTTTTTTCTGCATTATTTGATTTTTCTTACTTCTCACACCATAATCTTCTTCCGACTTCTTTCCTCTCCAACTTCTTCTGACTCCTTTTCCCCCCACCTTCTTTATGATCCTTTGTCTTCCAACTTCTTAGGACTATTTCACCTCCACCTTCTTCAGTCTCCTTTCCCCTTCACTTTTTTCAGAGCTCTTTCTCTCTATCTTCTTATGACTCCTTCTCCCTTCATTTTCAGACTTCTCTGACCTCCATCTTCTTAGCACTCCCTTTCCCTCCACCTTCTTCAGACTCCCTTTCCCTCCGATTTTTTCGAACTCCTTTATCGTCCACCTTCTTCAGTCTTCTTTGTCCTCCACCGTCTTCAGACTCCGTTACTCTCCACCTTCTTCGGACTCCTTTACCTTCGACCTCCTGCAAACATTTTTGCCCTCCGTCTTTTTCGGATTCCTTTACCCTCCATCTTCTTCAGACTCCTTTATCCTCCACCTTCTTCAGACTTCTTTTCCTTTGCCCTCCACCTTCTTCAGATTTCTTTCTCCTCCACCTTCTTCAGACTCTTTTGCCCTTCACCTTCTTCGACTCCTTTCGCCTCCACCTTCTTCAGACTCTTTTTCCCGTCTACCTTCTTCCCACTCCTTTCCCTCTATCTTCTTAGGATTCCTTCTCCTCCGCCTTCTTCAGACTTCTTTGCCTCCGCCATCTTTAGACTTCTTTCCCCTCCATCTTCTTCAGACTCCTTTTCCTCCGCCTTCTTTAGACTTCTTTCCCCTCCACCTTCTTCAGACTCCTTTTCCCTCCGCCATCTTTAGACTTCTTTCCCCTCCATCTTCTTCAGACTCCTTTTCCTCCGCCTTCTTTAGACTTCTTTCCCCTCCACCTTCTTCAGACTCATTTTTCCTCCGCCATCTTTAGACTTCTTTCCCCTCCATCTTCTTCAGACTCCTTTTCCTCCGCCTTCTTTAGACTTCTTTCCCCTCCACCTTCTTCAGACTCCTTTTCCTCCGCCTTCTTTAGACTTCTTTCCACTCCACCTTCTTCAGACTCCTTTTCCTCCGCCTTCTTTAGACTTCTTTCCCCTCCACCTTCTTCAGACTCCTTTTCCTCCGCCTTCTTTAGACTTCATTACCCTCCACCTTCTTCAGACTCCTTTTCCCTCCGCCTTCTTTAGACTTCTTTCCCCTTCACCTTCTTCAGACTCCTTTTCCTCCGCCTTCTTTAGACTTCTTTACCCTCCGCCTTCTTCAGATTCCTTTTCCCTCTGCATTCTTTAGACTTCTTTCCCCTTCACCTTCTTCAGACTCCTTTTCCTCCGCCTTCTTTAGACTTCTTTCCCCTCCGCCTTCTTCAGACTCTTTGTCCCTCCAGCTTCTTTCGACTCCTTTCCCCTCCACCTTCTTCAAACTTCTTTCACCTCTACCTTCTTCAGACTCCATTTTTCTTTCTTTCTTCTTACTCTTTTCAGTTATAACTCCTATATATAGATCTCATTTTTTCTATCTTCGTCCTCTTACTCGTCTATTTTTCTTACGTCTTTCTACAGTCCATATGTTTTCCTCTTATTTTAATTTTCCTTTTACTCTTGCCTCCTTTCTGTTTGCTTAGTAGTCCGTTCTTCTTTTTATACTGTATTTTTGTTATTCTTCTTTTTTCTGTGAGCATCATCATCCTCTTCCTCAGTCTTAATCTTTCTCCCACTATTCTCTGCATTCTGCTTCTTGTCCCAGTTTCTTCTCTCCTTTCACTCCACCTCCTCTGCTTTCAATTGAACTTTCTCTATTCTCATCCTTTCAATAATCTTCTTTTCCCCGGTATTATTTTAAATTTATTTTCATTTTCTCTCCCTCTCATTCTTCTAGCAAAAATCCATCTCTCCCGTTTCCTCTCAGCATTTCATGTACAATTGAGCCTTTACACTTTTAATATGGCAACAAAATTCCATTACATAGACACATATAAACACAAAGATAACGTTTTCAAAATGGCCAAATCGTGTAAAGATCTCAAAAGGCATATTTCCCTTCAATTCCAACTGAAATGCTTGCATTATCAGTACAGTTTTTCTGTCATATAATATCAGGTAAAAGTAAAAAGGTGTTTTATTGAAACGTTCGCAATATAGACAATAATTTTAAAGCAGAATCTCGCTACAGCTTCACCTGTGGACCGTCTGTTATCTCGATGCGGTCAATGTTCATTCGCGTAGAGCCAAAAAATTTTCCTTTCATAACCCCTAGAAATATGAGACAGGGGATGTAAATTTCCGGTGAACAGGGGGAGTACATTCCATTGGACGTTGTAAATATGCGAGACAGGGTTCGTTTTATCGCGACTTTTTATTTGTTAAAACTTTCCATATTAAAAGCCACGTGTCGCATAGGTTCCGTTACCACTGGAAAAAGCGTGACGAGACTGAGCCCAGAATGAGACCACATGAATTTCTGCTTGATCTTCGGCAAAGGGGGATATTTATTTCATTTTATTATTTATTTATCCTGCATAGCGAATCAACATATTTCTCAATTGTCAATTTGATGACGAAAAGGCTCTGTATACGAGAAGTTAAATCTGACGCGGGCAAACTGGTAATCATGATTACATCCGGTAGCGGGGAGGGTTCTGACACCACGTTCCTCCCACCAACTTCCACCCCCTCTGTAAGCGAACCTTAGTCGATGTGACGGATTGTTTTTGCGATGTTGAATACCCATAAACGCCCATTCCAAGTAGATTGAGAAGAAAAATTGTTCTGTTGTGCTCATGGAGAAAACGTGATATGCTTACTATGCAAAATCGGTTTAGGAACCACAGAAACGATATACAGGGACATCATTTTATTTTTACTTCAATTTTTATTGTACCTGAGTTTTTGAATGTACTTCACTCCCACCCCTTCTACTAAGGAAGTTCCAACTCCACACAGAACCAAGACCGCAGATAGTAAGCAGTACTGAGTTACTGAGTATAGTACGTTCCAGAAATATGTTCGCGTTTTCCAGTGACGAAAGAGCTTTCAATATTGAATCATATTTTCGCACAGGTACTGTCCGTTTGCCTACGTCGCATCCCGATTTCCCCCACCTGCTTCTGCTCGACCCTCTGTGAAAGCTGGGCTGTCTTAGCTCTTTTCTGAAAACATTAATTTCTCTTAGGAATTGGACGTTTACGTAATATTATACAGCTGTTTAATTTAACTTAAATAAAAGGGCCTCGTTAAGTAATTAGCTGCCACGTGATATCCTCCCTTTCTACAATCCTGCGGCATAACCACTTGGACGGACAGTAGATAGCATGTCTGAGTAATTTTATATTTTCGGGTCAGGCAGAAGTGAAGATTGAATTCACAGTACGTAGAGTAGGTACAGAATTATTTCAACATGAGTTACTAGTACGAAGGACGAAACTGGCAATTGGAATTAGATGCAATAGTTTATAGTGCGATAATATGCACAAAAGAACTGAAGCCTGTATCGAAATGAACGGCCACCATTTTCAAAATTGTGTTTAAATATTCATATTATGATTATTTTTCAATTTAACTTCTTTCTCTATATTGTACGCTAATGTGCTGTAGACAGTATACACTGCATAATGAATACGTTCGCATTGATAACTCACTTCGTGAGTAAAAACACTTATTCTTAATACAGTACTGTACTTTGATTAAAGAAAAACCTAATGAAAATTATCAAACTCAAAATCGCGATATTTCCTAGTTTACGTAAATGGATGAAATACTTTTCTTCCATCCTATACCTAGTAGAGTGATTTGTGTTTTACGCCAGTATCATCGAACTCCAGTCTTGGAGGGGGGAGCAAGCGGTGTTTCCGGTTCTCTAAAGGTATAGACACGTTAATATTAAAAATGTTAGTAAAAATAAAATGATGTCCCTGTACAAAGACATTATATA
This sequence comes from Periplaneta americana, assembly GCF_040183065.1. Taxonomy (NCBI): domain Eukaryota; kingdom Metazoa; phylum Arthropoda; class Insecta; order Blattodea; family Blattidae; genus Periplaneta; species Periplaneta americana. Next base: position 45,515,206 of record NC_091118.1, read on the forward strand.
GCCTACAGAACACGTCATAAGAATCACAGCTTAATTACAGGTAAGTAATCGTAGTTTGAAGTTTAATACCTACACAATAAACTAAAATAATAATATTAGCTAGATCATGTTTCTGTTTTCACAAATTTTTAAACAAAATTTCGCTCTATCTTATTAGGTAACTAGACCAGGGGATAATGGGGTAGGTTGGTCAGTTCCTTTCCTCCTGCATTGCATATATCGCCGACTAGCTACATATTACGATAATCAGACTTCAGATGCATACAAACAATTTTTCTTCCTTTGACACATTATCAAGTGAGATGTAATGCCTGATAATAGATGTACATATCAATCAGACCCTCAATCAGAGGTCTTTTAATCTTTATTAAAACTACGAGTAAAATACAAGCGCTGCGAGTTAGAGACTTTCTACCCCTAGTCGCATGCGTGATGCGTAAAAGAATTATGAACGACTTGAGTCAGACACTCTGTACAGAACAGCTTGTGATAAGCGCCCACTTACTGTAGGGATATAATATAATTGGTATGATTGTGATTAATGTTATAGTGACATTAATACTGTAAATCTAAAATGTATTCCATCCACATAATTCGTGCAGATTTGATTATAGTTTGAGTCATGTTTGTACTGGGGTTAATGACTAAAAGATTATCTGTCCAAAGTCAGGTCATCGCACTGGCCACGGCTTGGGTACGCCAACGAGTAGACGTGGATTACGCGGACTTCAAAGGTCACCGTAGCATCACTGGCGCAAGTCTATAAAACGACGCGGCGACCGCTGGAGGGTCACTCATTATTATTATTATTATTATTATTATTATTATTATTATTATTATTATTATTATTATTATTATTATTATTATTATAGCTCAGCAGTGAGAAGAAGTGTTGTGGAGGGCGACGAGTAGCCCACGTGCAAAGAATTAATCACCATAATCATCATCATCATTTCATCACTTGTACTACGCCTTATATTTCAAGATTGATTAATAAACTTAAATACTGGCAGCCCTTAGTTGTTGAAGGACTTAGGTCTTTTACTAACCCATCTACAACGCACTCCAATAGAAGTTATTCCAACAAACTTCATCACAAACTTACAAGAAAAGAAAAATTAAATCCTGTACTTCGTATAGGAACCCCCGAAAATCACGTCGAAAGCTCCATTGGTAACTTGCAAACAATAGGTACGGTGATAGTAGTTACGTGTACACTACGACATACAAAAATAATTATAGAGGATTCCTACCACATAGCATGTCCATTGACTTTCCCCTACCATACGCAGGATTTGCATGCAGAATCACCAATCACAGTCACAATATGATCTGGAATCCGAACTGTCATTTGTACTGTAGGAAGCCCCCAGCCATTAACACATGATTTTTAAGGAGTGGTAAGGTGATAAGCCGCTGGTCCTGCTGGTGGGAGACTTAGCGCATGAGAAGATGAATTATTTTTTTGTGTGGTTCACCTGTAGTAGTAGTAGTAGTAGTAGTAGTAGTGGTAGTGGTGGGGTGGTGGTGGTGGTGGTAGTGGTGGTAGTAGTAGTAGTAGTGGTTGTAGTGATGGTGGTCTTGGTAATAATACGAGCAATAGTAACAGAAATAGTAACAGTAGCAGAAGTAATAGTCCTAACAATTCGAGTAATAGTAGTAATGATAACATAATATAATAAAATAATAATAATAATAATAATAATAATAATAATAATAATAATAATAATAATAATAATGACTTGTAATATTGACAGCAGTAGTAATGCCCCTACATATCTAACATTACTAATGTAATACCCTTCTCCTGCTACAAGATACAAAATCTGCGTGACCTTCACATAAAAGGCAGGATATTATATATTTCTCTTCCACCTCCTATGCCCTACATTAACTGATTCGACTAAAGCAGACATCGCCATTCCCCTGCACGTATAGAATTGTCATATATTCAGGAATACCGGAGAATGTCATGCTTTTAAGCGCATTAAATACTGTCCACGCCGAATGGTCGTGAATGTTAGAGAATCCAGATTTTAAGTAGCTTACGAATACGTCATACTCTGTATAAAAGAGTAATTTTAAAATCACCGCATATTAGTCGTATTTCCACTAGACAGTACAAGGCTCTCACTGTAGTTGATATAACATGTTAAATTGTAAACTCTCTGATTTAAGAGGACTCGGTTATTAAAAACAATTGTTTGCAAGCTTCTTAAAATGTAGTTCTATAAAAGACAGATATTACATACTCTAGACCTCGGATTTTTAGGCTCCAATAGGATAGGTTGCAATAATTTTATTTAAAAATTCCTAAATGTATGCAACACTAGATACTCTCGAAGATATTGCCTAAAACTAAGGCCCGGTTTCTTCAACCTTTGTTAAATTATAACAGTGTAAATTTAACAGTTGAAGCATTTCTTCAACTACTGTTAGTAGTAACAGGCTGTTAAAACCTATGCTAATTTAACTGCCTAATTTCATGCAGTTAAATCATTTACCTCTCTGTTAGCAAGACCAGAAGTTCATACAAAGGTAAAGGCTATTTTCTACCAAGCCTCACTTTTCGCTTTCAACTTAGATCCGTTTGTTTGTTTATTCTCATTAATTGGTTTATACTGCGAAATAATTTCCAGCAGAAGACTTCTCTAGAACGAAGAGAAATTAGTCCCATGATTTTTATTTGTTCAAGTGTTTTCCATTTCATAACAGCTAACCAATACGCCGCTCCATGCTATTGTGATACAGACGAGGAAAGAAGCAGAAATAAAACCTGAGAGAATAGAAAGACTTCTATCCTCTCTGAATCAAACAACGGGAACAAGCGAGAGTCGCAATTGTCAGAGTTCAGAAACCAGAAGTGAGCCTATAGTTGGTTACAGGTTATGGTTAAACCCTAGAATCTCTGGTCCTAACAGTGAGTTAGCAAACAGAATGTTAAAATGTGAAATGTAAAGTTGAAGAAACGCAATATTTTTAACAGCAATTCATACTTTTAACTTACAGTTGATTAACGCTATGTTAGGTGCATTTAACAAAGGTTGAAGAAACCGGGATTAAGTGTGTTACAAAATGTATCGTCATTGTTCCTGCAATAACTCCTATGTGCAATATATAAAAATTTTCAGTAGGAAGAAAGAACACATTTATTCATTCTATGGGAGTGGTACATGGGAGATTGTGAATTCTTGCATATTCTAAAGAAAGAAATATAATTACATATAGAAGATTTTACTATTTGCTGTATAACTATTTAAGTTACTTAATAGAGCAAAAATCTGAAAATCGATAAAAAAAATGTCACATTGGCGTTATTGCAGGAACAACGACGATATGCTTCAGCCCAGCGAAGCGTCTCTCGCCCCGGTCTGCAAATAAACAACCCGTCTCGTCCCCGGCTGAAATATGTTTCGTTAATCTAGGTACCCGTTTCGTCCCGAGCTGAAATATGTTTCGTTAATCTAGGTACCCGTTTCGTCCCGAGCTGAAATATGTTTCGTTAATCTAGGTACCCGTTTCGTCCCGGGCTGAAATATGTTTCGTTAATCTAGGTACCCGTTTCGTCCCCGGCTGAAATATGTTTCGTTAATCTAGGTACCCGTTTCGTCCCCGGCTGTAATATGTTTCGTTAATCTAGGTAGCCGTTTCGTCCCCGGCTGAAATATGTTTCGTTAATCCAGGTACCCGTTTCGTCCCCGGCTGAAATGTTTCGTTAATCTACGTACCCGTTTCGTCCCCGGCTGAAATATGTTCCGTTAATCTAGGTACCCGTTTCGTCCCGAGCTGAAATATGTTTCGTTAATCTAGGTACCCGTTTCGTCCCGAGCTGAAATATGTTTCGTTAATCTAGGTACACGTTTCGTCCCGAGCTGAAATATGTTTCGTTAATCTAGGTACCCGTTTCGTCCCGAGCTGAAATATGTTTCGTTAATCTAGGTACCCGTTTCGTCCCGAGCTGAAATATGTTTCGTTAATCTAGGTACCCGTTTCGTCCCGAGCTGAAATATGTTTCGTTAATCTAGGTACCCGTTTCGTCCCGAGCTGAAATATGTTTCGTTAATCTACGTACCCGTTTCGTCCCGAGCTGAAATATATTTCTTTAATCTAGGTACCCGTTTCGTCCCCTGCTGAAATATGTTTCGTTAATCTAGGTACCCGTTTCGTCCCGGGCTGAAATATGTTTCGTTAATCTAGGTACCCGTTTCGTCCCCGGCTGAAATATGTTTCGTTAATCTAGGTACCCGTTTCGTCCCCGGCTGAAATGTTTCGTTAATCTAGGTACCCGTTTCGTCCCCGGCTGAAATGTTTCGTTAATCTAGGTACCCGTTTCGTCCCCGGCTGAAATATGTTTCGTTAATCTAGGTACCCGTTTCGTCCCCGGCTGAAATATGTTTCGTTAATCTAGGTACCCGTTTCGTCCCCGGCTGAAATGTTTCGTTAATCTAGGTACCCGTTTCGTACCCGGCTGAAATATGTTTCGTTAATCTAGGTACCCGTTTCGTCCCCGGCTGAAATGTTTCGTTAATCTAGGTACCCGTTTAGTCCCGGGCTGAAATATGTTTCGTTAATCTAGGTACCCGTTTCGCCCCGGGCTTAAATATATTTCCAATTCCAATTCTCATGCATCGACTACTCGTAAACAAGACTAAGTGAAATGTTCACGGGGTAAACCAATTCATGCACCGACTATTGACAATCCTGCGAAAGATGGCGAAGTGTGGTAGTTAGTGTTACGGCAATTCTGTGTTCCTGTATTGCATGTATCAGTCATAGTCATTTTAATGGATACTACATCCCTTTAAGTGTTTTATCTATTAAAAAGTAAAGCAGGAAACACCTATGAGAAGTGCTTTCTGGCAATCACATACTTTTGTAGTACAGACCGATTATTTAGTCCTGACAACTCGACGACGCGAAAAGGGGGAAGTAATAGGAGTAGTGGAGAGAGTTCCGGAGTAGAAATAAGTGCGAGCGGTCAGTAAATAAATGCAGTACAGCTTAACTGTACTGGAAACACACCGCTTTACCGCACGCGTGACATCCGATCGCTCTGAATACAAGCGACTGACTAACCCGAACACCCCTTGGCGTAACTTTATGGACTCGCATGACCCAGGCGCACATTGTCGGCGACTGTCAGGACTAAATAATCATACTGTAAACATAATTTGTCTTTGGAGCCTACCACAGTGGCAGTAGATTTTGAAAAGTCTATTCACAATGTTGTCAATAAAGTACGGCCTTAATGCAAAAATAAGTTCCGGTCTTGTGTACTTAGATCCATCTAAAATGGAAGAATGTTTCGTCTTCGAAATGCTGGCGCAGAATGATAAAAAATTGGCAAAATAACTTAAAGAATATTTGACGAACACTTATTTGTTTCTGTTTTCTTCATTTCCACCGAAAAAACAATTTGATTGATGTTTCTGCTGCACTACAATGTCAATACTGTCTATTCTCCACATCCTTTCATAGCCACTTTTATAAAAACTCTACTTGACTTTCAATCAAATAAATATGATAAGTGTAACAGTATAAACGATCCTTTTAAACATCCTCTCCTTATCCGCAAAAAGTTGCATTTATCAGAAAAGTACCTGGTCAAGTATAAGAATGGGGAATACTCTTGCCTGCAATTTGTACGGTTAATGTCACATAATTACAGTTAAAAAGAGACCTTGTTTACTTTTAAGCATGTAACTTTAATTCATTTTTAAGTAATTTCACTAATTGATGATATATTTACATGAAAGACAAAATGTTTAAACACAGGAACCTGCAAAATGGTTGCGCAGTCCCAAATCTGCACAAAGTGGGAGAGAATATTAATTTAGTCTTTACCAATGAGCTCCATATTATAGGTTGGCCAGTTCCTTACCCCCTCCATTGCATACATCGCTGATTAGTTACATATTCCACTAATCAGACTTCAGATGCATACTAACAAAATCGTTCTTCCTCTGACACATATCGTCAAGTGAGATGTGCTGCCAGATGAAAGTTGTACAGTAGTGGCAAAAAAACCGGACCGACTCTTGTAGCTGATTTCAGAGCCTTGTTCACTCCAGAGCACGATAGACTGGTAACTAAGACTTTCGTGGTTCGAATCCTGCCTGGAAAGGAAACATTTTTTTTTTGTTCCTTATTCAAATTTATTCTCAACAAGTTTCGATTGCAGCGATATTTTACTACTTAATTAACTTATTTTCCCAGAACATGAATTTTACCAGCAATCGAAAACTATTGGGAATAAATTTTAATAATGAAAAAAAAAAAAAAAAAGTTTCCTTCCCAGGCAGGATTCGAACCACGAAAGTCTTAGTTACCAGTCTAGCGTTCTCTGGAGTGAACAAGGCTCTGAAATCAGCTACAAGGTTCGGTCTGGTTTTTTTTTTTTTGCCATTTCTGTACATATAAGCCAGAATCTCAATCAGAGGAATGAGAACGATTATGATGGTAAAATGACAATATGATCATAGGATGATGATGACGACAACAATGAGACAACACTGACGAGACGATGAAAATTGTGATAAACAGAAAAGCAATAAGAATGATGTCAATGAGATGACTATGATGATGAATATGACGAAAACTAAAATTAACGAATGAGAACATTGCGAAGTGATCCTATAAAAAAAAAAAAAAAAAAAAAAAAAAAGGAGTTTTATTTTCACCGAGAAAGAGAGACTGTCACAGAAAAGCATTTCGGCAACACGACAATGCAGGAGATTATAGCAAATATTGATACCGAACAAAACAATGACGCAATACTCATTCTTCATTCATTTTTTTTTCTTTCTTTTTAAAGCACCCCTTTCATCGAAGCCGTCCATTCGATCTAGAAATAATATTGTTCTAATCCTTTGTTCCGGTTGAATCAACACAGACATTGTCCCAGCTGCGACAACCACAATAGCTCTGCTCCACTAGAGAGATCTGCTTGTAGCGCTCTCCAATGCCTTCACACTTTGTCACTGAGAATTTTTTAAGATTTGATAAGTATTACAATTGAAGAGTTCAGAGCCGTAGTGGGCCAAGCGCTATTCAAAACGAGAAAACAGGGTTAAAATTAAGTGATTACAATAATTCAATTACACATATAGGAAGTAATATAAAATATGCACATTAAAACCAAATTATATGTCAATCATCATTAAACTAAGGTATTCAAAGCCATAGTGGGCCAAGCGCCTTATATAAAAACGGAGAAAACAAGGGTTAAAATTAAGTGATTATCATAATTCAATTACACATATAGGAAGTAATATAAAGAATGCACATTAAAACTAAATTATATACCAATCTTCATTAAACTAAGTTATTCAAAGCCATTGTGGGCCAAGCGCCTTATATAAAAACGGAGAAAACAAGGGTTAAAATTAAGTGATTATCATAATTCAATTACACATATAGGAAGAAATATAAAGAATGCACATTAAAACTAAATTATATATCAAACTTCATTAAACTAAGATATTCAAAGCCATAGTGGGCCAAGCGCCTTATATAAAAACGGAGAAAAAAAGGGTTAAAATTAAGTGATTATCATAATTCAATTACACATAAAGGAAGTAATATAAAGAATGCACATTAAAACTAAATTATATATCAATCTTCATTAAACTAAGATATTCAAAGCCATAGTGGGCCAAGCGCCTTATATAAAAACGGAGAAAACAAGGGTTAAAATTAACTGATTATCATAATTCAATTACACATATAGCAAGTAATATGAAGTATCCATATTAAAACTAAATTATATTATGTCAATCTTCATTAAACTAAGGTATTCACAGCCATAGTGGGCCAAGCGCCATATATTAAAAACTGAGAAAACAAGGGTTAAAATTAAGTGATTACCATAATTCAATTACACATATAGGAAGTAATATAAAGTATGCACATTAAAACTAAATTATATGTCAATCATCATTAAACTAAGATATTCAAAGCCATAGTGGGCCAAGCGCTTTATATAAAAATGGAGAAAACAAGGGTTAAAATTAACTGATTATAATAATTCAATTACACATATAGGAAGTAATATAAAGTAGGCCTATGCTTATTAAAACTAAATTATATTATGTCAATCTTCATTAAACTAAGGTATTCAGAGCCATAGTGGGCCAAGCGCCATATATGAAAAACTGAGAAAACAAGGGTAAAAATTACCTAATTACCATAATTCAATTACATATAGGCCTACAGTATAGCAAGAAATATAAATTATGCACATTAAAACCAAATGATATGTCAAACTTCATTAAACTATGGTATTCACTTAACTTTAACCCTTGCTTTCTCCGCTTTTAATAAATGGCGCTTGGCCCACTATGGCTCTGAACCCTTCAATTGAACACTGCAATGTACGTGCGACATCATCCTATTCCTACATTCTTGAAATTGATATTTCATTTACTTTCCACGTTTACCAGTCCGGTGAACAAGTATGAGAATATATTATTAGGACCTGAGAGACCCTACAAATGTATCGGTTAGAGCCTTAGCACAACATTCTTCTCATAATAGGAGGTATCGAAAGGGAGAAAGCGTTTCATATGGAGTAGGGCATATTTCGTAATATTTTTAAGCTTAAATAGTTATCGAAACAGATGATCATAATCAATGACCTCACATGGACTAACGAAACTGCTACAAAAAAAACTGTATTTGAGTGATGTTTCGTCAACTATCCGAAATCAGGTCTGGGTTCCACAAGTGACCCAACAAGGTATCGCTCATGAGACAACTAAGCCAGGAGATAATGGGGTAAGGTGGACAGTTCCTTTCCCCCTCCATTGCATACATCACTGACTAGCTACATATTACACTAATCAGACTTCAGATACATGCAAACAATTGTTCTTCCTCTGATACACATCGTCAAGTGGGATGCACTGCCTGATGACAGATGTACAGTAGTGGCAAAAAACCGGACCGACCCTTGTAGCTGATACAAAAGAATCCTGTGCTGTGTATTGTGTGAAACTGTGGTAATTTCAATATGGATAGTGAAGCCAGAGGTATGTACTGCTATTTAATGTAAAAATACGCAGTTATCTTTGCCGAATAGAGGTAGAAATGTAATATTGATGCCAGATGAAAATAAAACTCTCAACGTTTTTTCGTCTGTAAGTTTGAGGCACTGAAGGAAACAAAAGACGGTAAGAATCGAACAAATGCAATAAATTTCATTGTTACAATTAATTATAGCCTACAAGATGGATGTGTTTTGTGACTAGCAAAATTTGAATCTGTGACTCTGAAATCAGCTTAAAGGGTCGGTCCGGTTTTTTTCCACTACTGTACATATCAGCCAGAACTCAATCAGAGGTATTTGAGTGATGGAAGGGTAGCAATTATTTAATTGTAATACTAAAATCACGCTGAAACAATAGCTCATGTCGTTTCAATTATCTGAGTCTCAATAAGAATCGATAATTTATTCATCATTTTTCTTAGGAGTTTGGATTTATGAGAACCTAACGTTCAACAGTGTAGCACTGCTGAAGTAGACAGCATTAGTCGTTTCTGAATATGACTACAGGTACACTGACGTTCAAAGATACGAACCGATAGTGATAGATAATTTGTTCACACTCCTACCATAGTCGTACCTACTCTGTAGCAGCCTTCAAGTTATGTACAGCTCATACATTATGTCCAAATATTCCCCCACTCTTCTTACAGAGCTGCGGACAAGATCGGATGAGTCTACTTACGAATTATAGGGGGAATGGGTTGGTCTTTGCCTTGAACTCTGTAGACACACGCCCGACCTTCCCTTCTACTTCTACCCCTCTACAGAAACGTTGTTCCCGTACTGCACATCGCGAGTGTCTTGACAAAATGCATGAGCTGTAACGGTATGTGTAGGAATTTTTTTTTTTAATTCGGTAGGATATAATGACATATATGAGTGATGTTTCTTTATAATCTTACAGCATGTGCGTTCAGAAAAAGGATGTTCGATATGGCAAATTCTGATATGTTTTCTCGTTTCTACGCGCATGCATCGATGGCCCTTTTGCCGCCAGCTTGATGGTGAAGGCTGGGTTGGTCTGTAGTTGACTAGAGCTGGGGCCATCAGCTGAGACCGGAAAGGCTAGGTGACCTTGTTCGGGAACCATATAGGCCTATCTCGATCTATGATGTGAAGGTAAACTGGCTAATTGTACTTCGGTTTTCCTCTAAAACTAATTAAATTATAGCCCGCCGAGTTTTTCTTTTGGTATATATTGGGATTTTGTGCAGTTATTTAAATTCTAAAAGATGTTTTCCTTTTCCTTTGAAGATCAGCAGTGGCACTTGAAAACGGTTGCCTGAAAACGAATCCACATTGTAAATCTGCACTTTGTAATGATTAGTTAGGTTGTGATTTATTCTGATAGAGTAACTAAGATCATGAGCTGATTGTATATAGATAGGAGATGAATAATGTTAAATGACTGAATTTTTATTTTAAGCTGCGGTTTGTTTACGGCGATCATCGCCGGACGCACATTTTCATTTGTTTTGCTGACATAACTCGATTCAATATTTCTACATGGCCTTCTCTAAACATCGATTATTGAACACGTATGCGGCGATGTGTGTCTTCAGTTTGCTTCACAAGCAACCTCCAGCGATCTGCGTCGCGTCCAACCATTTTACGTTGGCGATCATCGCTGTAAAGACACCGTGCGCATTCATTTTAACTACTAGCAACTCCAGGCGACAATCGCCGTAAACAAACCGCAGCTTAGTGTTATTGCCAAAACAAATTCTCAGTGTCAGTTTAATACTGCTCAAGAAGAAACATAAACTTGTATATCTAGCTTGTCTGATTTTCAAACATTATGAGACTGGTTTAATCAAGGTTTAGTTTAATGAGTGAAACTTACTGGCTTTTAAGGAACCCTTACATAAGCTCGCCATCGGTCCCTATCCTGAACAAGATTAATCCAGTCTCTATCATCATATCCCATCTCCCTCCAATCCATTTTAATATTATCTTCCCATCTACGTCTCGGCCTCCCCAAAGCTCTTTTTCCCTCCCGCTTCCCAACTAACACTGTATATGCATTTCTGGATTCGCCCATACGTGCCACATGCCCTGCCCATCTCAAACGCCTGGATTTAATGTTCCTAATTATGTCAGGTGAAGAATACAATGCATGCAGTTCTACGTTGTGTAACTTTCTCCATTCTCCTGTAACTTCATCCCTCTTAGCTCCAAATATTTTCCTAACCACCTTATTCTCAAAGACTCTTAACCTCTGTTCCTCTTACAAAATGAGAGTCAAGTTTCAAAACCATAATGTAAAACCGGTAATATAACTGTTTTATAAATTTTAACTTTCAGATTTTTTGACAGCAGACTGGATGATAAAAGCTTCTCAACTGAATAATAACAGGCATTTCCCATATTTATTCTGTGTTTAATTTCCTCTCGAGTATCATATTTGTTACTGTTGCTCCCAGATATTTGAGTTTTTTCGCCTCTTCAAAGGATAAATTTCCAATTTTCATATTTCCATTTCGTACATTACTCTCGTCACGAGACATAATCATATACTTTGTCTTTTCGGGATTTACTTCCAAACCTATCTCTTTACTTGCTTCCAGTAAAATTTCCGTATTTTTTCCTAATCGTTTGTGGATTTTCTCCTAACATATTCACGTCATCCGAGTAGACAAGCAGCTGATGTAACCCGTTCAATTCCAAACCCTCTCTATTATCCTAGACTTTCCTAATGGCATACTCTAGAGGAAAGTTAAAAAGTAAAGGTGATAGTGCATCTCCTTGCTTTAGCCCGCAGTGAATTGGAAATGCATCTGACAGGAATTGACCTATACGCACACTGCTGTACGTTTCACTGAGACACATTTTAATTAATCGAACTAGTTTCTTGGGAATACCAAATTCAATAAGAATATCTTACAAAACTACTCTCTTAACCGAGTCATATGCCGTTTTGAAATCTATGAATAACTGATGCACTGAACACTTATACTCCCATTTTTTCTCCATTATCTGTCGAATACAAAATATCTGATCAATAGTTGATCTATTACGCCTGAAACCACACTGATGATCCCGAATAATATCATCTGCATATGGAGTTAATCTAGTCAATAGAATATTGGACAAAATTTTGCACGACGTGAACAAAAGTGATAGGCCTATTCCTTGAAAATTACTACAGTTAGTCTTGTCCCCCTTCTTAAAGATAGGTATGATTATGGACTCCATCCATTGTCCTGGTACAATTTCCTTTTCCCAAATAGCAAGTACAAGCTTATAAATTTAGTTAGATAATGCGCTTCCACTCTATTGTATTAATTCAAAAAATATAAAAAATAATAAAGATTTGATACAAACTGCATATTCGGAAATGTAAGAATTTATTAGAGCTTCTAAAGCACTAATAATACAGCAATAAACAGTTTCAGTTGCTTTCTAATGAGAAATTTCTCAGCTAGTCGCAGCCTCGTTATGCAAATAAGAAAGACAAAGCTGATCTTTTTATAGGTAGTAATTTCGTAACACGGCCGGGTGAAGCACCTGTTAAAAGCGAGGAGCCCGCCAGCCCGCTGCCAAGAACTAATATATTTATAAATATTAAGAGTGTTTTATGGTTCATAATGTAGTTGAGTGAGAGAGGCGGTTGTCGGCAGGCGGGCGTGTAATGAGGCTGTTGTTTGACTGCACTGCTCCTCCAAGAGAGATCAGTCGCATTTCGAAGTAGGCTGTCTTTAAATTGTGCAAATTATTATATTTCTAACTGGTCTCTTAGCTGATAGAATAATACGGCCCACCGGTCATGGTGGGTCTATACACAGTCACGAAGCTTGAGTTGTGAGGGTACTAGGAACAATAGACTGTGCAGGTACTATTTCGCATTGTCTGTGATAAGGCGATATAAGCGATCCTAGTGGTTAGCAACTATCTACGGATGCATATTTACTACGTATTGAGCTTCGTGACTGTATATACTAGACTGTGGTATGACACAATACGCACAGGCGGAAAAATTCAGAGGCATAGGGTGTAGAGAATGACGGGCCTCTATTTTAAACGTCACAGAAAACCATTAATCAGTTTATTGTCAAGAACGTCAGATGCGTGAAGTTATAAGACAAGAGTTAATAGTAGTAAATAACGATACAAGGTTGGGAAGTGGTTTTTACGAAATCGAGGAAAAGTTTGAAAAATGTGCAGAGCGAGTTTTTCAATTTCAGATATTTTGTAATGCACTTCACAAATGTGTATTGTACAATATTCTTTTGTACGATAGCATATTTTTTAAATAATATTTTTAAAAATCTTAATACACATTACACTATTAACATATGACTGATGTTAACAGTTTGGCCAACGTACAAACTTCACCATCAACTTCAATGTGGAGTAAAAATGAGATTTCGTGCTCAATTGGAACAATTTTTATTTCACTTTTTAAGTGAAATTTGAATTGTTTAAATAAAGTTCAGTACATTTCAAACGGAGCGATTTGTTTCGTATAATGTATATTAATTAATACTGCCTTTTACGTATGAATTTTACATGCATTGTAAGATTGTAGCATACATAGAAGGCAGTGGTTTTCATTACAACTCTAGAGCAGTTAAGGCCGATTCACAATAAACCGGGAACTGAAACGAGAACGAGAACGGAAATAATGTTAAAATACGTGTATTTAAATGTGAGCGTTCACAATACTTAATTGTGACTGCTCTTATTTAAATACATTTATTTTAACAATACCCTATTTCCGTTCTCGTTCTCGTTGTCGTTTCCATTCCCGGTTTATTGTGAACCAGCCTTTACTTGTAATACAATCTGATCCGTTTGAGTATGGATAATATTAGTTTATTATTATAAAGCTATTATGACAGTAGGGAAAATTTCTTGTTGGTTATATTATGATTAAAAGATGAGAGTTTCCATATATGACAATCAACAATGCATAATCTGGAAGGACAAATTAAAATCGTACTACAAATCAACAGCGGGCACAATGTGTTCTTTGGTATGCTAAATTTGATTGTGTTAAAAGAGTTCAAAGGGAATTTCGACGTGAGTATGGTGTACGTAATGTGCCTAAATATCATTCCATAATGTTGTGGTATCGAACATTTATGGAAACAGGTTGTGTTAAAAAAACATGTAGGAGATCGCAGGCGAAACCCGGTACAAGAAGCAGCTATCTCTTGGCTTGGCCCCCAAACTCAGCAGATCTAACCCTTCCTGACTTCTTTGTGTGGGGTTTTGTTAAAGACATTGTCTATTCACAGAAACCCAGGAACATTGATGATCTGAGAGTAAAAATTACTCAGGCTTTTCAACAAATCACCCCTCTTATTGTACAATGGACATGGGCTGAATTGCATCACCGTTATGAGTTGTGCAGGGTGCGCAATGGGGCTCATGTTGAGCTCTGAGGAATCTCCCATCTTTGAGTGTTGTATGCACAAAGTTTCAACAAATAAAGTTCAGTAGTAAATGTTTTACGATGTTTTTTATTTTATCCATACCTAAATAGATTACGTTTTATTTCAAATACTTATCTAGGTAGGCTACTTGCAATATTTCGTGTTCAATTGGGATATTTTTTATTTATTTTTGTTAAGTGAAGTTTGAATTGTTTAAAAAAAGTATTTCAAATGCAGTGGTTTGTTTCGTATAACGTATATTAATTAATTTTACATGCATTATAGGATTACAGCATAAATAGAAAGCAGTGGTTTTCATTACTTACTCTAGAGCTGTTATTTGTAATATTTCATCATACGTATGTAGATTGGCAACTCAGAATTCAGTAAAATCAACTTGCAATCGTGGCGGCCGTTTACTGCAACGATGAGAAAACACACTATGGTGCAAAAACAAGATTTACATTAGAATTTACAAAGTCATTAATATTTTAAAATGTATTATTAAGAGGCCATATTTTAAGATCAGATTTAAAATTACTTAGCTTCATAGCATGGACATCCTTTGGTACTTTATTGAACATATAAATTGCACTGATAACAAAGACATTTTACTTTTACTTGGTCTAACATGGAGAGCAACTAAAAGGTGATTATTCCTGATTGGATAACTATGGAGAGAAGACAATTGTTCTACAATGAAGGGACTCGAACCCATGACGACATTCATAAAGCTGCGCTTTAACTGTCGTTTATTTCGAAGATGATTGTCGAGACGTAATGCCGTCTAAAACTGATCACGTCTTTCGCTTAAATATAAATAGGAGAAAAAGAAAATAAAACAGAAAGAAGCTTGAGAAAAGGAATACAAACAATGTAATAAATGGAATGATAATGTTGGGGAATACGAAGCTAACTCACCACATGGTGGTAAAAGATTAGTGTTTGACATCTGTTTTGATTTGTGTAGTTGCCACTTGAGGGCAGAGTAATTAGTGTGTAATGAAACACAGAGGTGATATAACAAGCGTTCGTCCGTTTTACTACTCACATACTCCACGTCATTTGGTGCCGAAACCCGGGATATGTGGAGAATGAGAAGAATATGAAGATGAATTGAAGGAGAACACGAAGAAAAAAAGGAGAAAGGGGAAGAGTAATAAGAAAAGGACGAAGGACAGAGGAAGAGAGAAAAAAATGAGAAGGAGAGAAAGAGGAAGGTGAGAGAAGAGACAAGAAGAAAGGAGGTATGAAGAGAGCTACCGTCACGTCGTGGCTAAACTGGTAGCACGTTTGCCTGTTGACCCGGAGTTGCGCTCTGGGTGGATTCAATTCCCTCTTGGGCTGATTTCTAGTTTTCTCCAAGATTTTCTTCAACTGTATGGCTAATGTCAGGTAATCTCATGTCCAATCGTGGACCACATTTCGCCAAATGCCAACTATGATAAATTCCATCGACTAGTAGTTAATACAGCGTCGTTAAGTAACGAACTAAAAGAGACAAAGAGGGAGGAAGGGACAGAAGGAGCGGAAATTAGATACAGAGGACAGATAAAAAAGGAGTGCAAGGAGACAGACAGGAGAGCATGGATACAAGAGAGGAAGGAGACAGAGAGGAAAATGAGGAAAGAAATAGAGGCAAGTAGATACAAAGAGGAGATATGAAACAAAAAGAGAGACAGATGAGTGCAAGGAGATAGGAAGAGGAGAGAGATAGGCGAGCATGGAAACAGAAATGAGAGGTAGGAGACAAAGAGAAAATGAGGAAAGAAATAGGGGAAAGTAGACAGAAAAGGCAGAAATGAAACAAAATGAAGAGAGATAGGAAGCGTGCAAGGAGATAGAAAGAGGAGACAGGCAGGAGAGGATGGAAACAAATGAGAGGAAGGAGAGTAAGAGAAAAAAGGGAAAGAAATAGGGGAAAGTAGACAAGAAAAGCAGAAATAAAACAATAAGAAGAGTGATAGAAAGAGTGCAAGGCGATAGAAAGAGGAGAGGGACATGAGAGCATGGAAACAGAAATGAGAGGAAGGAGACAAAGAGAAAAATGAGGAAAGAAATAGGGGAAAGTAGACAGAAAAGGTAGAAATAAAACAAAATGAAGAGAGATAGGAAGCGTGCAAGGATAATAGAAAGAGGAGACAGGCAGGAGAGGATGGAAACAGAAATGAGAGGAAGGAGAGAAAGAGAAAAAAGGGAAAGAAATAGGGGAAAGTAGACAGGAAAAGCAGAAATAAAACAATAAGAAGAGTGATAGAAGGAGTGCAAGGAGATAGAAAGAGGAGAGGGATATGAGAGCATGGAAACAGAAATGAGAGGAAGGAGACAGAGAGAAAAATGAGGAAAGAAATAGGGGAAAGTGGACAGGAAAAGCAGAAATGAGACAGAAGAGATAAATGAGATAGAAAGAGAACAAAGACAGAAAGAAGAGGAAGACGGAGGTGAAATACGGAAAAAGTAGAATGGAGAAAGAAAGAAAGAAAGAAGAATTAGGAAACAGGAGAAGTAAAGAAAGAGAGAGAGACAGAAAGACAAAGGGAGAGAGGGAAAGGGACAAAGATGGGAGGGAGACAAAAAGAGATGAGGGAGGCAGAAATAGAGAAAGAGAGAGACAAATATAAGAAGGGAGATAGAAATAGGGGAGCGAGGTAAAATTGGGGAAGGAAGATAGATTTAGGGAAGAGGGAAAAGAGAGGAAATAGAGAATGATAAAGATTAAAGTGGGAAAGGAGAGATAATAAAGAAATTTGAATTAGAAAAAAATAATGAAGTGATGCAAAGAAGAAGTAAGAGAGAGAGAAAAGAAAAAGTAGCAGAGAAACGAGAACAAAGGTTAACGAAGAAAGAAATATACAACAGGCGTAAAAGTCTGAAAACCGAAACGAGCGGTAATGTTTCGTGAATAGAGTGAAGTTAGTTAATTAAGACCGTAGCGAAGTTCAGACCCTGGGGAAACAGCGCGAGGCAGCAGGCACAGAACGAACTCTGGAGGCAAGTCGTAACAACGACACCTATCGTCTTTTACAGGTAACTATTATTCTTCTCATTCAGGTCTCTTCATTTGGATGCATGCCCTTTAACCAAAAATGTCGTGCTGAATAACTTATCAATTATACACATTAATAACCGACTGGTTCACATGAAAATCAAGCTTTTGAGTTTGTGTTTCCAATGGTACTATTTTCATGCACCTCAAATTTTTTTATTGGGTTATTTTACGACGCTGTATCAACATCTAGTTTATTTAGCGTCTGAATGAAATGAAGGTGATAATGCCGGTGAAATGAGTCCGGGGTCCAGCACCGAAAGTTACCCAGCATTTGCTCGTATTGGGTTGAGGGAAAACCCGGAAAAAACCTCAACCAGGTAACTTGCCCCGACCGGGATTCGAACCCGGGCCACCTGGTTTCGCGGCCAGACGCGCTGACCGTTACTCCACAGGTGTGGACTGCACCTCAGATTCATAAAACGTAAATTACATGTGTTCGAACCCGGGAAGGTTTTTTTGTAGGAGCCCTGTATATAAACAGTGTCTTAATGTTGCTACGCGTTTCACAAAATCAACATTTCTAAATCTTCAAGTAAACTTGATACAGTACTGAAAGTTGACATGGACAACGGACCTAGAATATTACAACGTAAGGAAAAGGAATCACTAGGTTATTATTAAATGGTTACACTTGTTATAAAAGTAGAAATGAGACAGAAGGAAAAACTTACTGGGATTGCAAGAAACTGAGGCAGAAGAAGTGTAATGCAATAGCCTTTACGGTAAGCCACGGTACAAGAGTAAGGCTGGTTCACAATAAACCGGTAACGAGAACCAGAACGAGAACAGAAAGCGGAGGAAGTGAACGTGAAGATTTTTGCTTCACAATAAACCGAGAACGGAAACGGCTATGCTTATCGATATGTATGTCAATAACGATATGTACAGTCGATATTACGCATTCCGATTTCATTTGTGTGTAATTGACCAATGGCGTTCTCTCACGAGTTCAAGCCAGCCAACATGAACATTGGTTAACCAACTTTAAAATTTATGGCACAGGAATATTTAAGAATTCAATTCAGGTGGTAGTGTGGTCACAGAAACACATAGCCTATATTGAAAGTGATTCTACTGAATTTCTGAGTTAGTTACAATGAATTGATGAAGAAGAAATTATATTACGGCTTCCTTCCTACAAAATATACGACGACTAAATAGTTTTTAGAAGGCAAATGAATGATTATAGTAGACTGTGCTCGGAAACGAGAACGGCAAATATAAAACTTGGCGCCAGCATTCACGTTCCCGTTCCCGGACTCCGGCAAGCTTCTCGTTAATTGTGAATGCTCATATAAATACATTTATTTTCACAATTTTTCCGTTCTCGTTCTCGTTCTCGTTTCCGTTCCCGGTTTATTGTGGACCAGCCTTAAGATTTATTAAAGGCGACATGGACTGTCCACATTCTTATGCATCCAATAGAGAAGAGGCTGACGCTGAAATTTGTAAAGCAAACCTAAAACGTATGGCAGACGAACATCCTGAACTACGAGGCGCTTCCGGAAAGTAAGTTTTCCTGGGGCCGTTTAGACAAAGAAAACACAATTTCATGGAAAGATTTATTGGAATAGATACAGCAATTCTTGAGCTATTTTTCAACATATTTTCCTTCTGAATTGAGACATTTGAGGGGCTTAGAACAAAAAGCAGGTAAGTGACAGAAACCTAGTTTTGAGGAAATTGCAGTTAAAGTTCTACATGCAATGAAATATTATACACTAGTTTGGTGAAATGATGCCCATATAGCAGCACTGCACAGTGTGATCTCTTACCTGATTTTATCCCAAAGAAACATCCTTTTGGGCTATCACAACACGCACTTACCTCATTTTTTTTAATAATGTCACTTACCTGCTTTTTGTTCTAAGCCCCTCACCATAGGATCGACTTTTGTATCCCTGTGTTGTAGAAGTCTGCCGAAGTAACCAGTGTGTGACAGCCGTCCGCACCTCTCTGTCACTGTGAAAATGCTGACCGGACAGGAATGTCTTGAGGTGTAAGAAACCTCGGCCAGATACGGATCGGCGGACAACATATCTTGTGCAGGAGTTCCGCGGGTAGGTTTTTCAACATCCACCCCGTAGCCCGGATCTCGCTTCCAGCGATTACCATCTTTTCTTACACCTCAAGAAATTCCTGTCCAGTCAACATTTTTAGAGTGACAGAGAGGTGCAGATGGCTGTCACATACTGGTTCCGATCCCAGGCGGCAGACTTCCAGGACACAGGGATACAAATGTCGATCCCACGGTATGAGAAATATGACAATTCCGTGGGGAATATTTTGAAAACATAGCTCAACAATTGCTGTATCTGTTCCAATAAATCTTTCCATCAAAATATGTTTTATTTCTCTAAACGGCCCAAAGGAAACTTACTATCTAGATGCGCCTCGTAAATCCAGGACAAATTTTGAGAAGTGAATTACACGAAGTTCCTTCAGGTGTTTTAAAACTGCTACCAGAACGTGAACATTTACGGGAAGCTAATGAGGAAAGACGAAAAGATCAGTTAATTCAATATCGCTAACGGAATTTCTGGAGATCCCAAAGAGATTTAAAATCTTTCAAGGCGTTACCTACCTAATGTTGAGAGCAATAAACTTTAATATTTTTTCGGATTTTTTTTTTCTTTTTATTCGGGAGGGTGTCTTTCGAGAGAATGGGTAGGCCTATTCGGGAAAATATCCGGGAATCATCTTTATCTTTAAGGTGGAAACAGGAAGAATTGGCTTAGTATAAACTTAGTTAAGACTGGTTCGCAATAAACCGGGAACTGAAACGACAACGAGAACAGAAATAATTTTAAATACTTTTAATACAGAGGACGGACACTGGAAAGTTTTCTTTTCTCAATCGCACTATCATGGACTGGAATGCTTTACCTGCAGACTTACTAAAGGTTTTACCAACAACCAAAAATGTGTTTAAAAATAGGCTTACGGACTTTACTAATAGACGATAATTATACACAGTATTTAAAGGGTGTAATTGATATTTTGTTATTGAAGTGTTCTATCAGTGAAGAATTATGTTGTTTCAGTGAAGTGTGTTGAGTAAGTGAAACGTGTTCCTGTCAGTGAAGCTTTATAGTTTATAGTGACAGTGCAAAGTATTTGAACAGTGAAATGTTTTTGAAGTGTTAGTGAAATCAGGATAGAATCAGTGAAATGTGTCGTAGTTCCAGTGCAGTGAGTGAGTTGACAGCGAAATGAGTGTAGTGTTGAAAGGTACTTGTGCAGATATGAACATATCATACTCGTGGGTTTTAGTTCGAACATAGGTTTAAGGTACAAATTAGATTTACTTTAAATGTTATTTTAACTGATCGTGCTTCATTTAATTTAGGATGTTCCCTGCTATTATTATTATTATTATTATTATTATTATTATTATTATTAATTATTGTTAGTATTAATTATTAGTATTATTAATTGTGTTTATTATTGTCTTTATTTGAGTGTAATTAGTTACCACTGCCACCGGGTATATACCCATTGCAGTGTGAATAAATACATACATACATTATTTCCGTTCTCGTTCCCGTTATAGTTTCCGTTACCGGTTTATTGTGAACCAGCCTTGATGTGTTCGGAAATTCTAGCACAATAACACTGTTTTATGCAAGTTCTTAGTTCTTAATAAGTGCAAGGTTAAATTCTAACCGGCTATTTCCTGCGCTAAGAGATGTTTTGTTGTAAGAGTTGCTTTTAAAATAACACGCAAGGTCTGTTCTCCGGCGTACGTTAGTTTGTTACGTTGAATCGCAGCTGCGTGCGACAGTTATATTCTGATGACAAGATTTAAGAAGTTCTAGGAATCTGGAGGAATGAAAAATGAACAGTCACACAACTTAGCAGCTTGGGCTTTACTGATCTTCCCGACTGCTTTGAGAGACAGACATATACTGTGTGTGTGTGTTTGTGTGTGTGTGTGTGTGTGTGTGTATGTGTGTGTGTGTTTGTCTACTGCACGATCCCCCGATTTAAGTGCATGTGATTTCCAGTGGCGTAGCATGAAATTTTGAGCAGGGGAAGCTAAGTCAATTTGTCTTTCATGTACACATGAAAAAACGTATTACAAAAATATAGTTTTAAAATAAATAATAGTCAATGTCAAGTCAGCAGTCGAAGATTGGTTGGAACCTCGTAAGTAACATCAATAAGGCATGACCTGAAATGGTACGTAGTAAAATATGATTTCACTGTTTACACATACAGTATCTCTAACAAATAGACACGTATACGTATAACATTAGCTCATTCCCTGTCATACTTAGAGAAATCACAATATTAACGGTCAACAGATATAGTATTACTATCATTACGCAAGTATGCGTCTGTGTTTTGGTTATGTCCTTCATTGACAGCAAGGGAGTCGGTCATTTGTTTTCTAACTCACACTTTTGTTCGTAAGTCAGTCTTGATAATAGAATTGTCCTAAAAAATTCAAGTAAATTGATGTCAGGAACTGTTATTTCACTCATTATTTATTATATCAGCCACAGTGCACATTAACACTTCAACTGAACACAACTCACGAAAGGGATAACTCGGAAACTAAATTATTTTGAATGTAAAAGCTAGCTTTTGCGAGTCTTGCGACCAGGGTAGTTTAGTTAGAAAGGGATGAAAATCTGCGGGGTGAGTTACACAGAAGAATGAATGAAAGAAACCAGTCTGCTTGGAAGCTGGTGTGTGCAGGCTTCTTGTTTACTGCTGCATCACAAATCATCTTGAGCTGCCGCATCATAATATTTAACGCATAAATATAAACTCTATTAAAATTAATAAATAATTTTGTTCATAAACTGCAGGTTATTATGAAATTATTATTAACTGGGGAAGCTGAGCTTTTTAGCTTACATTGACGCTACGCCACTGGTGATTTCTTTTTATGGGGGTATCTAAAAAGTAAGGAATACGCAAACAAACCGCGATATACTGCACAACTGAAGACAGCAATTCGTGGAGAAATTTCAAACATCACATTCGAAATGTTGCAAAGATTAATGAGATACTTCAAAAAGCGATTACAAGAATATATGCACGTTGGTGGAGGGCATTTGAAGAACGTCATTTTCAAGAAGTAGTGGTTACATGCAAATGACACACTATATTCTATATTTTTATACAATAAAGTTAATTTAATACAATACCTGAAGTTTCATTTCACTATTTAACCCTCAGTAGCCTTGCGTCTAATATAGTAGTCAGCTAATATTATGGTCATGACGTGATATAATATGTTACAAATTGTATGATGTATATAAAATACGTTGATATTCTTTAATTTTATATAGCATTAAGGACATTGCAGTTGATTAAACCAATGACAATTTTTTGTATTTTTTTCTTAAAAAAAGAACAAAATCATTTCAACTGCTGTCAACTGAAA
This sequence comes from Periplaneta americana, assembly GCF_040183065.1. Classification (NCBI taxonomy): domain Eukaryota; kingdom Metazoa; phylum Arthropoda; class Insecta; order Blattodea; family Blattidae; genus Periplaneta; species Periplaneta americana. The sequence goes on from NC_091118.1 coordinate 45,538,077, forward strand.
CCCAGTCAGCTTCCATGCGTACCATTACACAGATTGTTTTACATGGGCCCTCCCCATCCTTTACCACAGGTTCAATTGACTGCAGTGGCCGGGACGCCAACCTGCGATCTTAGGCACGATATGCTGGCCGGACATATATTGTGCGCCTTAAGGGGTTAGGTACAGCTTAAAGCAGTAACATTTTGGAAGTATTCAACATTTTTTCCCTCCATTACTGTATCTTGTACAATAATGAAAATAAGTATGCGTAAAACATTGTCGTACTACTATATGAAGAACATATTTTTACGATTAAAAAAATTTACATTTTTTTTTTTTTTTTTTTTTTTTCAAAATTCAGTTCACTGTGCAGTGATGAAGCACTTCCCGCGTAACTAAAAAACTATCCAACATTCTGTGATGAAAGTTTTTGTGTCTATTTATGCATGTCTAATCTACAATATGATGCAAGATCACTTCTTTACCTTTCATAGATTGTCTGATAAAAAATTCATTTAAAAATGGTCAAATATCAGTACCTTTTTGTAATACAAAATAAAAAAATATATTATTTATTAAGAAATGTAGTTGGAAGAGCATGATATTGTAAATATGAGTTTCAGCAATAAAATAAAAGAGAGAACGTGAAAAATTTAACAAGTTCACGAGTTTGAGGGAAACGCTTCATCACTGCAAAGTAAACTGCCATCATTTTGAATTTTGAAAAAAAAAATATATATATATGTGTATATATATATATATATATATATATATACATAGGCCTAAATATTTCTTTTAAATCGTAAAAATATATATATATTTTTTCCATATAGTAGAAGGACAGTGTTTTACAACATACCAATTTTCATTATTGTACAAGATCCAGTAATGGACCTTCCAAGCTCAAGGTTGCGGGTTCGATCCCGGGCCAGGTCGATGACATTTAAGTGTGCTTAAATGCGACAGGCTCATGTCAGTAGATTTACTGGCATGTAAAATAACTCCTGCGAGACAAAATTCCGGCACATACCTCTGTAGTTGCAAGCGTCGTTAAATAAAATTTAAATAAAACATAACATTTTTCCAGTAATAGAGGAAAAAAATGTTGAATATATCCAAAACTTTTACTGCTTTAAGCTGTACCTAACCCCTTAAACTGCTCGGCTAACGAATTCAACACGAATTTACTCGATTATGCAGTATTGGAAGCCCTGGTTAAGAGTTAGACATTTGCGTGCAATAGTGGTATAAGTCTTCCGGATTTTAAGGGTTAAAAATCTTCCGTTTCTTTTGCCCAACCTGTAGTTTCTTAGTGAATATGGTTGCGGTCAGTGCTGATATTTTGGAGACTTGGTTGTTGAGGTGATTTATGTATTAGTTTGGTAAGAAATATTGTGGTGAATGTTATGGTTGAAATAATACCTTCACATAAGGTTTGGTACTGAATATGCTTGTGGTGAAAGTGGTTTCTTTTGGAGTTACGGTGGTGGTAACTGTGGTTGTACTGTATGTGGTCATCGTGTTGATATGTTTGTAGTCATCAAGTCCTCGGTCATAAATGTGATAGTTATAATAAATAAGGTTACGGTAGGGCTAATGCTCCGTAAATTTGATAGTGGTCATGGACCATGGATCAGTGTAGTGGTTTTCGTTATAGTGGTAGTAATTGGGTGGGTGGTAGAAACTGTGATGAGAGTGGATGTCGAGCACATCGTAATAATTCTGGCACGGAATGATGGACGTGTCCACTCCAAGTATCACTCCAACGCCGGAAATGGAACGTAGGTCGCAGACATTCAAGTGTTTCCTTTTCATCTGTCATTGTCACTGGGCTTTGAGCTGTAGGCCTACATCATCAATTCAAGATCTCTCGAGTTTTCATATGTAAATAATTAAAACTTGTCATTACCACCTCATCGCCCTGAATAGGCTCTATAGTTTCAAAACAAAGTTAAATTAAGGCGGTTCGGAATCGCCTATCTCCACAATGTTCAACTTCACCAAGTTCATGTTCCATTTTCTCAAAAACTTTCATATGTATAAAGATGAAACTTTTACCACATGTTACAGGAAGCCTGCTGATGATTTAGACACAAGTACGTTTAGTTATTATAAAAACGTTACAAATTAAAAACTTTTTATTTTGAAACTGAAATTTGGAAAAGAAAAAGGAGATGATTTATTTATTTATTTTTATTTTTTAACTATCTAACATAGGAACATTTTCCTGTGTTAGAACATGTGATAAAAATTTGAGCTTTATATTTTTATTTTTTATTTTAGTAGGTTATTTTACGACGCTTTATCAACATCTTAGGTTATTTAGCGTCTGAATGAGATGAAGGTGATAATGCCGGTGAATTGAGTCCGGGGTCCAGCACCGAAAGTTACCCAGCATTTGCTCATGTTGGTTGAGGGAAAACCACGAAAAAAACCTCAACCAGGTAACTTGCCCCGACGGGGAATCGAACCCGGGCCACCTGGTTTCGCGGCCAGACGTGCTAACCGTTACTCTACAGGTGTGGATTGAGCTTTATGTCTTAGGCAAAAGCTGAGATAATGGGTCATATGTTAAACAAATGTAATTTTTGGGAAACTTCATTCAAAGTTGACAAACATCAATTGACAAGTGCGACATAAATAAAAAGGGTACATAAAAGATTTTCCAATTTTCAAAACAATAAATGTCATATCATTATAATCCCTTAAGTCTATAGAATACAATGAGACAATAAAATAAAATTTAAACATATTATCATTTTTGGAGTTCCGAACCCCCTTAAGAAAAACGTTGAACAAAATATTAGCCCTTCGCCCAACCCCACTCCTTATCGGCTGTCCAAGACTGCCTATTCAATATATTCGCAGCTACAGTAACATTAAATAATGAATACGTCCAAATGGATAGATCAGTTCGTGAGTAAAGACATTTATTGTTAATACAGTACTGTATTTTGATTAAACCTAATGAAATTATCAAGCTCAAAATCGCGATATTTTCTAGTTTACGTAAATGGATGAACTACTTTTCTTCCCTCCTATACGTAGTAAAGTGATGTTTGTACCTTACGCCAGTATCATCGAACTCCTGTCATGGAAAGGTGTAGCAAACGGTATTTCCGGTTCTCAACCGTTAATCCATATATTATTTTCAGTTTTAACGACCTGACTGACAATCGCACCGTGTGCTAACTTCTACAGAAAGATTATATATATTTGAATCAAGAGATTTTATTTTGTCATTCAGCAACATTCATTTTATATGTCCATGTTCATATACAATCTAGTTTTAAATATTTTAATATGTAATCAACATGTATTTTAGCCATAATGTTTTCACACAAAGTATTCATATTCTTGTATTGTTTTTATAAATTCAAAATCAAACATAATAGACAGCAAATATAATACATTGATAATACTTAAAACTTTGAACAAATGTACTCACGACAAATTAAACACAAATACAGATCAGTTAACAATCCATTTTATCCTGGAAAAGGACGCATTTCAAATCCATCTTATGTGAACACAGTGTATGCATGTTGGTTGCCTTCCTTAATCGGCTGTTTACACGATATCTTCTCCGATCTTCACTTGTCATCGTACGTTTCCAGGGTGTCAGCCAAGTGCTCGTTGTCTCGCGGCTTCTTGAGCTGCTTCTTGCTCTGGTTCGGTTTCTTACGCTTGTGGAGTGTCGCCTTCTTGGGTCTATGATCTTCCATGGACCGGATTCCCTGTTTCTCCAGATATACCTCTATCTTCAGGTTATCCGTGCTCTCAACTACCACAGAACGCCAGAGTTTCTGGAACTCATCGTCCACAGGCAGAACTGCTGTCTTGTTTGTGAAATCTTCTTCTTGTCAATCGGTCGCGAGATGTATAATGATCTCATTCTGCAAAGCCTTGAGGGTTTTATTACAATGTGGCAAAGATTCCTGAACGTCTTCCAACAGAATTCCTTCAAGACTCTTCAAGTCTTGTTGTGTCAACAAACGCAGTTGACCCCGGTATTAGGCCAATATTTTGAATTTTTAAAAATAAAATATTTCCTCCAAAGCCAGTGTTTGAGGAAATGTCCCCATAACACTGGCAGCATTCCCACGATGGATAGCAATAGCGATTCTTTGTGTCAAGAAGTCAGTCGACCTGGAATCTCCATTGAGCGCTTACAACTTTTTCTCGATGTCTGAAACCAGCATTTTAGCCCCTGAGCACCAAGGTCCCAACGTCTCAACAGCAAAAACAGAGAACAAGTATCTGTCCTGGAGATCCCGATACTTATTCCTTTTGATGCTCACTGCGCATGTTGCAGGAGAACCAGCAACTTTGGAGGTGACAGGCAAATGCGATGGTGCTAAAGTGTCGACACAAGTGGCATCCCATAGCAGAGATTTTCCATGAGACCAAAGTATCAAGGTCAACCCATCTGGTCTTTTTCCATCAGAACGACAGATTCCAATAGGTTCCAGGACTGATGGAAAACCAGCAGAGACGAGTGCCCTTTTAATGATGTCATTTAATTGAAAGTGCGTGGAAAATTTCCCAGTATTTTTGGAACAACTTAAGCCATGGTGACCATAGGGATCAACAGTGGCTCCACAAAGACATTTATGTGGAAAACAGATCTTGCACCCGAGTCTTAAGGCGACAGCAATTTTAAAGGACATATTGTCCATTAATGTGCCAATATTGGAAGATGGTATTGACTTAAGCCAAGACCCTGATTCCTTCTGTCGTATTGCATGGTATCTAGCTTGATCGATCTCAGACGATGAAGACGCTAGTAGAGCCTGGTAGATATCAGAGGCATGGATGTGGTCCCATTGTTTCTGAATATCACGAGAAGCTGGGAAGTTGTTGTTTCCTGTAATGCTGAACCATTTATCCAAAGCCTCATTCACATAACAGATCCCGATTTCATCACCGTTAATTGAGAGAATGGACTTGGCGAAATCAAGGACTCCATATGCAGAAGCTAAGAAAGCAGGCAGACAAACATCACTCACATTCCGGATTCCAAGACCTCCAAAGATGGCAGTTTATGCCGAAAACGTTTAACACTGTAAATGTTGTAATATTTTGCTAATTAAAGCATTGTGATTTTGATAAGCAATTTGACGGACATACCTATCCAATTATTACAAAACAAAGAGTTAAATCTATAATTATCATTTTTTGACCTTAGAATATCCCATGCAAATTAATACCAACATTAAATTAAGAATTACAATTATAATTACCATCATCTCATTGACTATAATGTTTCAAAGTAATGGTAAATAAATATTTACAAATATAATTATAAATTCAGTTAGTGGAAGGCCGGAGGGAAAAATACCTTAGGGGAGGCCGAGTCGCAGATGGGAAGATAATATTAAAATGGATTTGAGGGAGGTGGGATATGATGGTAGAGACTGGATTAATCTTGCTCAGAATAGGGACCAATGGCGGGCTTATGTGTGGCTGGCAATGAACCTCCGGGTTCCTTAAAAGCCAGTAAAGTAAGTATAATTATAAATTAAACGTCTATAAAAAGTCTTTAGGATCAACGACAAATAAAGGGTTAGTTAGAACTCAAATTACCATCTTATATAAAACTATTTACAGTAATCTGAGATCTCGAGCGACATTTATCAGGATTATTTCATAAAATAAAAATGTAAATAATATATCTCGAAAATTCGCTCAAAAATGTTAGTAATTGTATATTTAGACAGAGAAAGATTTAAAAAAAATCGTCTGCTCTCCACTGAGGGCGACCACAAGGATCCAGAATGCAATAATACAATAATAAATTTACAAACAGAGTTGAAAATTAAGATTAAAATTATTACAGTGTTATTAACAAGTGAAAAAAATTAACTTAACATATTAGTGGTAATTTATTATTTGCAGAGAATCACTAAGAATTTTAATTAGAATTTCTCGAATTTCATAGAAATTAATTTTTAGACTTTTAAGAACATCACATATATTTTTCCTCCCTGTATGAGAAGAAAAATAATTACAGTAATTACCAGGATAATGTGTATTACACGTGGCTAAATAGTACATTATGCAACGAGCCTATAATGGTAGTAATTAAGATGCAAGTATGTTTGTTTATGAAACGAGCGCAACCGAGTTTCATAATTTTCATACGACCGTCTTAATTACCATTATAGGCAAGTTTCATACGACTTTTTACGCTCGACCATATCTCTAACTTGAAATTATTCAAAAGTAGGTCATGTTATGGTTATGTAAGTGAGTAGCGAACTGACCTGAATTGTGAGATGTGCGCAGACGCGAAAGTATTGATTTTTTCCGAGGCCGAATGTCATTGATCTTGATACAACGTAGAGAATAAGATGAACATTAGTCTTGATATAACCTGGAAATTGATTTAGAATTGAAAAACGAGATGACGAATTGAATTTATTTGAATATTATTTACAATTAACGCTAATTATTATAATAACAGAACATAACCTTCTGCGACAGTATTGGATTTCCAGCTTCCGTGACTTTTCGCTAATTGTCTTTCGATTGCATATCCGAGAATAATCGATACTTGCGGTTTTATAATGGTACAAAGGTGATTTCTCATTGGCTGAACACCTGAACTTTAATGAATAGGTGTACTTTAATGAGGTGCATTAAAGGGCTACTACCAGGTGTATAATTACTACATTTCGGCATGGTCAAGCATAAAGTACATTATGACATGTTCTTGAGAAATTATGACATAGTACGCGTTCGTGTCATAAACATCTCGCTCACCAATAGTGGTCAATTTTAGCCACTTAATAAAACAACTATAATTTCACGCCCATTTTCAGCACATGATGGGAAAATTCTGTTTTTCTCATTCGGATTGTTACGAAAACATACTAAACTTCAATGTAAAAATTATTTATTAATACATAAAATTCGTAACAAATTAGGCTAACGAAACTTTCAACACTTGTTTCTCTAAAACTTCTTTCGTTCCCTCAAGTTCAATTTGCATTCAACTCCTCAATTATGCCATCGTTTTTGAATGGTCTCTGTAGTTTTAGGGACATGACATAAAGAACTACAATTTAATTACAGTACAATACCCATTACCTTGTGGCGTTTATTACGTTTTGTCATGTAAACGTGTTAATTCTATTCCCCGGAGAATCTCAAACATTTTTGAGCCACGGTCTGGGTGTGTCGCTCTCCTATAGCTCACACTAGAGTTACGAAACACAAGTTGACAAACAGCACTGTTAGGACAACTTGCAGGTAGCGAGAGATAAGGACTAATCCATCATTGTCTTGTGGAGTCAAGGGTTTCAGGATTAGGGTTAATTATAATTAATTATAAGCTCGAGCGGAACTCTGCGTTCAGTTGCTAAGTTCAGGAATTACTCTGCGTTGTCATGACAATTAGCGAGATGCAGTCTTGAGCTCCGTTACCTCCACGTTACACTTCGGCGAGCTTCAAATCTGACTAGGATACGAATCCATTTCACGCCCTGTATTAGAAACGTCGCTCAGCATGCGATATTATTATTATTATTATTATCATTATTATTATTATTATTATTATTATTATTATTATTATTATTATTACTTACTGGCTTTTAAGGAACCCGGAGGTTCATTGCCGCCCTCACATAAGCCCGCCATTGGTCCCTATCCTGAGCAAGATTAATCCATTCTCTATTATCATATCCCACCTCCCTCAAATGCATTTTAATATTATCTTCCCATCTACGTCTCGGCCCCCCCAAAGGTCTTTTTCCCTCCGGCCTCCCAACTAACACTCCATATGCATTTCTGGATTCGCCCATACGTGCTACATGCCCTGCCCAATTCAAACGTCTGGATTTAGTGTTCCTAATTATGTCAGGTGAAGAATACAATGCGTGCAGTTCTGTGTTGTGTAACTTTCTCCATTCTCCTGTAACTTCATCCCTCTTAGCCCCAAATATTTTCCTAAGCAACTTATTCTCAAACACCCTTAATCTCCGTTCCTCTCTCAAAGTGAAAGTCCAAGTTTCACAACCATACAGAACAAACCGGTAATATAACTGTTTTATTAATTCTAACTTTCAGATTTTTTGACAGCAGACTGGATGATAAAAGCTTCTCAACCGAATAATAACAGGCATTTCCCATATTTATTCTGTGTTTTATTTCCTCCCGAATATCATTTATATTTGTTACTGTTGCTCCAAGATATTTGAACTTCTCCACCTCTTCAAAAGATAAATTTCAAATTTTTATATTTCCATTTCGTACAATATTCTCGTCACGAGACATAATCATATACTTTGTCTTTTCAGGATTTACTTCCAAACCTATCTCTTTACTTGCTTCAAGTAAAAATTCCCGTGTTTTCCCTAATCGTTTGTGGATTTTCTCCTAACATATTCACGTCATCCGCATAGACAAGCAGCTGATGTAACCCGTTCAATTCCAAACCCTCTCTGTTATCCTGGACCTTCCTAATGGCATACTCTAGAGCAAAGTTAAAAAGTAAAGGTGATAGTGCATCTCCCTGCTTTAGCCCACAATGAATTCGACACGCATCTGACAGAAACTGACCTATACGAACTCTGCTGTACGTTTCACTGAGACACATTTTAATTAATCGAACTAGTTTCTTGGGAATACCAAATTCGATAAGAATATCATATAAAATTATTATTATTATTAGTATTATTATTATTATTATCATCATCGAATATGCGTCTGTAGTTTCAAACTCGATTACAACTGCTGATTCGGCTAAATTAGAAAATATACAAAGAATATTCATATCTTTATAATCATTCAGATTTCTACGCATTAATTCCGGGTATAATATGAGAGAAAATAAAGAGGAGCCAGCAGAAACGAGTGGGGGGAAACCGGGATGCAACGTAACCACTCGGTCGGAGACTAGTCTCAGGTTTATGTACTGAGCTGCAGCGAACATACTGGAAAGTAGTAGGATGATAAGTAGAGCTAGGATTTTGACGAAATTGCATCTTTTTTCTAGTAACCCAGAAACACAGCTGCTTTAGTATTTATATGCTATGTGATAAACTGAGTGTTATAAGACATATTTGTTAGGGCATTTTTTTTTGCATTTTTTGACTGTTTCAACTCATAAGATCATCTTTTGTTTTATTCGGTCATTTTTAGGCATTTTCATTTAATTTTGGCCATAAATCCCTATTATTAATGTAAAATAATGTTTATTTCCTTTGATATTTTCTTTACATATTTTGTCCATTAATACCCATTATTTTGTGTAATATTTTAATCGTTTTTATACACAAATATTGCCATTTTAATGTAGTACACCCCATGTAATGGATCAGTCCAACCACCCCACCCCTTCAATATAGACTCCTCTATACCTGCTAATTCCGGATAAGAGTGGCCTTGTGGTAGACTACATGGAAACTAAAAGTAAAGTAAATCCATGCCGCTACAGCCCATGAAGGGCCAAGATCGACCCGCCGACTGCTGACCTCATGTCCACATGCTGAAGCAGAGGTGAACATTCATACATGGAAACTACATCAGGTAAAATAATTAATTAAAGCGTACTACTTAGAAAAAATTATGTAAAATTTAATTTAATGACTAATCTAAATATTAAGTAGTACAAAACCAATTTTTCCTACTAAGCCAATTATGTAAGATAAATTTTAGGGCATTTTTGAAAGACTTTTAGGTCATAAATACATTGTTTTAGGACATTTTTTCAATGATTTATAGGTAATCAAAATCCTAGCCCTAATGATAAGTATATTAAGGTGATGCGCTACTGGAATTTCTAAAATCCACAATTTTTGAGCTAGAGTGTTGAACTTTTTACTGAATATTCATATCATTACCGTAACTTTCAATCATTCCTCACAAGCACTATAAAAAACTTAAACTTAGTTTGTATTCCTCCTTTTCCTTAGTGAAAATCCCATTTCTAAAAAAGAAAAAAAAATGTTAAAGGTAACACTGCATTTTATGCAATGGAGCATCAGTAATACCCTACTCTAACTTGTTCATGTGTAAAAACAAAAATATAATTTCTTCAATGTTCAAACATTAATAAAGAAAATAATACTGTTTTACGTATAGCTTAATCATCTAGCAATAAAACTATGCTGATACAGCCAATCAAATGCTCTATTTCGCAACAGAGATATTAATAAATAAGTATGCCAATACCTCTGATTGAGGTTCTGGCTGATATGCACATCTATTATCAGGCAGTACATCTCACTTGACGATAGAGGAAGAAAAATTGTTTGTATGCATCTGAAGTCTGATTAGTGGAATATGTAGCTAATCGGCGATTGTATACAGTGGAGGGGGAAAGGAACTGGCCACCCTTCCCCATTATCTCCCGGCCTAGTTGTCTTACGAGTGATGCCTTATTGATGTTACTTATGAGGTTCAAACCTGTCTTCGGACAGTTGACTAAACAACAACAAACAACAAGTATGCCAACTTTCCTCACTCTAGCTTTAAACACTAAGAAATAAAATTAATACCTGTTGAAAAATTAATTTTTTGAGATAATTAAATTTAAAGTTTTGGTAACACGTAACTCGTGCATTAACACAACTTCTACCAAATTCATTTGTAGGTTTATATGCTATAAAAGTTTCACACTCACGGACCGGAGAACGCGAATTCGATTATGCGCAATGTTCAAAACATACAGAAGTGAGCCTGCCTGGAGAGAGAAATAAAAAATAGGTTGCAGCCGCCAAATTACTCTTCAAGGAACGACCACTAATATAAATTGAGGGAAAGAAGACAGAGGACGGACACTGGAAAGTTTTTTTTCTCAATCGTACTATTAGATACTGGAATGCTTTACCTGCAGACTTACTAAAGGCTTTACCAATAACCAAAAATGTATTTAAAAATAGGCTTAAGGACTTTACTAATAGACAGTAGTATATTATACACACTATTTAAAGGATGTAATTGATTTCTTGTATTTGAAGTGTTCTATCAGTGAGGAAGTGTGTTGTGTCAGTGAAGTGGCTGTGCAAAGTATTTGAACAGTGAAATGGTTAGAAGTGTTAGTGAAATCAGGTAGAATTAGTGCAGTGAGTGAGTTGACAGCGAAATAAGTGTAATGCCGAAAGATACTTGTGCAGGTATGAACCTGTCACACTCGTGGGTCTTAATTCGGACTTAGGGTTAAGATGCAAATTAGATTTACTTTAAATATTATTTTAAGTGATCATGCTTCATTTAATTTTGGATGCTCATTATTATTATTATTATTATTATTATTTTTTCTTTCTTTTCATTAGTTGTGTTTATTATTAATTGTCATTATTGAGTGTAATTAGTTACCACTGCCACTGGGTATATACCCATTTGCAGTGTGAATAAATACATACACATACAAAATACGCCTCATGAACCGTTAATTTTTAGCACGAAAACAAAAAAAAATTATAACAATTAGTCAAAATTCGACTATTTTCAGTAGTGCATCGCCTTAACCAAAAGACAGCAGACAGTGAATTTCATTGTGACTAACTCGTCAACGTCTAATGGTATATTACAATGTAATTTTATTTTGTTATATTCTTCATTAACTCCATACGAAAAATGATAATAAAAATCGGTATTGGTAAAACATACAGCATAATGTCAATGACCTCTCTTCTGTGACGAACAATTACCATTAAAAATATGATCAGAACTGCAAATAATAGAATGTATTGCGAATGAATGTAGCTAATTAAAGTAATAAAAAATGAAATAACACAGCACGCATAAAGGAAAAGAAAATAACGCTTCGAGAGAGAAAACACTCACATTGATGAACTCCCACAGGTCACAGAGTATCATCAACCTTTGACCTTACACACAATTAACTTGCAAAACAGATCGACTGCCAAGGGAATGTAATACAAAAAGCAAATTTTAAATGTACTGGCGGCTATTATTTCAAGTGTCCCCAATGCTTGTCGCTATGGGCACCGTTTATAACCACATCACTCTGAACCAAGTAACTTTGAATAGATGCCCGTTTGTTTTTTGTATGGACTTTGCGAAGTTAATGATAACATTCATTTTAAACAAAATGAAGTCCTACATAGGGGATAAATACTAAATGCCGCTAGTGAAGTGCAGTGTCACAGAGAACGCATCAAGGGGAGATTGTTGACTGAAATAACCAAAACGAACAGGTTTCCATGTAATTGTTTTTATCTTCTAAATTACCCAACCAATAATTACCAGAATTTCCAAAAATCTCTATATATGTGTCTTGTATATACCAAATGAATATAATGCAGATCGCATGAATAGTTTAGCTATACTGATGAGTCCTATGAAACTATTTTTTTTTCCGTTAACTCAGAACATTGGTTTTTAATGTGCCTTTTCTCAAAAAGTAAGGAAGGCAGAAATATTATTTTCACACATGTTAGGAGCCATGTGTTACATTTTGAGGAACAATGAATCTCATATTTAGTCGATAATTTCATTTGTAATTTAATTGTAAACTTTTATTGAGACTCATGGATGTTCAGTGACAGTGTGATATTATGCTATTCGTTTGATTTATAATTTGATTTTAAACTTCAATTCTCATCAATGTTCAATGACAGTATGATATTTTGTCATTAATTTAATTTGTAATGTAATAATTACTGTACACACTAGGCTCATCCATGTTCAGTGATTGTGATATTTTGTCATTCATTTAATATGTAATGTCATAATTGTAAACTGTAGGCTCATCGTTGTTCAGTGACGGTGTCATATTTTGTCAATCATTTAATTTGTAATGTAATAATTATTGTACATCGATGTTCAGTGATAGTGTAAGATTTTGTCATTAATTTAATTTGTAATGTAATAATTATTGTACACTATACACTCATCGATGTTCAGTGACAGCGTGATATTGTCATTCATTTAATGTATAATATAATAATTGTAAACTGTAGACTCGCAGCTGTTCAGTGACAGCGTGATATTTTGTCATTCATTTAATGTGTAATGTAATAATTGTAAACTGTAGACTCGTAGTTGTTCAGTGACAGTGTGATATTTTGTCATTCATTTAGTGTGTAATGTAATAATTGTAAACTGTAAACTCGTAGTTGTTCAGTGACAGCGTGATATTGTCATTCATTTAATGTATAATATAATAATTGTAAACTGTAGACTCGCAGCTGTTCAGTGACAGCGTGATATTTTGTCATTCATTTAATGTGTAATGTAATAATTGTAAACTGTAGACTCGTAGTTGTTCAGTGACAGTGTGATATTTTGTCATTCATTTAGTGTGTAATGTAATAATTGTAAACTGTAGACTCGTAGTTGTTCAGGGACAGCGTGATATTTTGTCATTCATTTAGTGTGTAATGTAATAATTGTAAACTGTAGACTCGTAGTTGTTCAGTGACAGTGTGATATTTTGTCATTCATTTAATGTGTAATGTAATAATTGTAAACTGTAGATTCGTAGTTGTTCAGTGACAGCGTGATATTTTGTCATTCATTTAGTGTGTAATGTAATAATTGTAAACTGTAGACTCGTAGTTGTTCGGGGACAGCGTGATATTTTGTCATTCATTTAGTGTGTAATGTAATAATTGTAAACTGTAGACTCGTAATTGTTCAGTGACAGTGTGATATTTTGTCATTCATTTAATGTGTAATGTAATAATTGTAAACTGTAGATTCGTAGTTGTTCAGTGACAGCGTGATATTTTGTCATTCATTTAATGTGTAATGTAATAATTGTAAACTGTAGACTCGTAGTTGTTCAGTGACAGCGTGATATTTTGTCATTCATTTAATGTGTAATGTAATAATTGTAAACTGTAGACTCGTAGTTGTTCAGGGACAGCGTGATATTTTGTCATTCATTTAATGTGTAATGTAATAATTGTAAACTGTAGACTCGTAGTTGTTCGGGGACAGCGTGATATTTTGTCATTCATTTAGTGTGTAATGTAATAATTGTAAACTGTAGACTCGTAGTTGTTCAGTGACAGTGTGATATTTTGTCATTCATTTAATGTGTAATGTAATAATTGTAAACTGTAGACTCGTAGTTGTTCGGGGACAGCGTGATATTTTGTCATTCATTTAGTGTGTAATGTAATAATTGTAAACTGTAGACTCGTAGTTGTTCAGTGACAGTGTGATATTTTGTCATTCATTTAGTGTGTAATGTAATAATTGTAAACTGTAGACTCGTAGTTGTTCAGGGACAGCGTGATATTTTGTCATTCATTTAGTGTGTAATGTAATAATTGTAAACTGTAGACTCGTAGTTGTTCAGTGACAGTGTGATATTTTGTCATTCATTTAATGTGTAATGTAATAATTGTAAACTGTAGATTCGTAGTTGTTCAGTGACAGCGTGATATTTTGTCATTCATTTAGTGTGTAATGTAATAATTGTAAACTGTAGACTCGTAGTTGTTCAGGGACAGCGTGATATTTTGTCATTCATTTAATGTGTAATGTAATAATTGTAAACTGTAGACTCGTAATTGTTCAGTGACAGTGTGATATTTTGTCATTCATTTAATGTGTAATGTAATAAATGTAAACTGTAGATTCGTAGTTGTTCAGTGACAGCGTGATATTTTGTCATTCATTTAAGGTGTAATGTAATAATTGTAAACTGTAGACTCGTAGTTGTTCGGGACAGCGTGATATTTTGTCATTCATTTAGTGTGTAGTGTAATAATTGTAAACTGTAGACTCGTAGTTGTTCAGTGACAGTGTGATATTTTGTCATTCATTTAATGTGTAATGTAATAATTGTAAACTGTAGACTCGTAGTTGTTCGGGGACAGCGTGATATTTTGTCATTCATTTAGTGTGTAATGTAATAATTGTAAACTGTAGACTCGTAGTTGTTCAGTGACAGTGTGATATTTTGTCATTCATTTAATGTGTAGTGTAATAATTGTAAACTGTAGACTCGTAGTTGTTCAGTGACAGCGTGATATTTTGTCATTCATTTAATGTGTAATGTAATAATTGTAAACTGTAGACTCGTAGTTGTTCAGGGACAGCGTGATATTTTGTCATTCATTTAATGTGTAATGTAATAATTGTAAACTGTAGACTCGTAATTGTTCAGTGACAGTGTGATATTTTGTCATTCATTTAATGTGTAATGTAATAATTGTAAACTGTAGACTCGTAATTGTTCAGTGACAGTGTGATATTTTGTCATTCATTTAGTGTGTAATGTAATAATTGTAAACTGTAGACTCGTAATTGTTCAGTGACAGTGTGATATTTTGTCATTCATTTAATGTGTAATGTAATAATTGTAAACTGTAGATTCGTAGTTGTTCAGTGACAGCGTGATATTTTGTCATTCATTTAATGTGTAATGTAATAATTGTAAACTGTAGACTCGTAGTTGTTCAGTGACAGTGTGATATTTTGTCATTCATTTAATGTGTAATGTAATAATTGTAAACTGTAGACTCGTAGTTGTTCAGGGACAGCGTGATATTTTGTCATTCATTTAATGTGTAATGTAATAATTGTAAACTGTAGACTCGTAATTGTTCAGTGACAGTGTGATATTTTGTCATTCATTTAATGTGTAATGTAATAATTGTAAACTGTAGATTCGTAGTTGTTCAGTGACAGCGTGATATTTTGTCATTCATTTAGTGTGTAATGTAATAATTGTAAACTGTAGACTCGTAGTTGTTCAGTGACAGTGTGATATTTTGTCATTCATTTAATGTGTAGTGTAATAATTGTAAACTGTAGACTCGTAGTTGTTCAGTGACAGCGTGATATTTTGTCATTCATTTAATGTGTAATGTAATAATTGTAAACTGTAGACTCGTAGTTGTTCAATGACAGTGTGATATTTTGTCATTCATTTAATGTGTAATGTAATAATTGTAAACTGTAGACTCGTAGTTGTTCGGGGACAGCGTGATATTTTGTCATTCATTTAGTGTGTAATGTAATAATTGTAAACTGTAGACTCGTAGTTGTTCAGTGACAGTGTGATATTTTGTCATTCATTTAATGTGTAGTGTAATAATTGTAAACTGTAGACTCGTAGTTGTTCAGTGACAGTGTGATATTTTGTCATTCATTTAATGTGTAATGTAATAATTGTAAACTGTAGACTCGTAGTTGTTCGGGGACAGCGTGATATTTTGTCATTCATTTAGTGTGTAATGTAATAATTGTAAACTGTAGACTCGTAGTTGTTCAGTGACAGCGTGATATTTTGTCATTCATTTAATGTGTAATGTAATAATTGTAAACTGTAGACTCGTAGTTGTTCAGGGACAGCGTGATATTTTGTCATTCATTTAATGTGTAATGTAATAATTGTAAACTGTAGACTCGTAATTGTTCAGTGACAGTGTGATATTTTGTCATTCATTTAATGTGTAATGTAATAATTGTAAACTGTAGATTCGTAGTTGTTCAGTGACAGCGTGATATTTTGTCATTCATTTAGTGTGTAATGTAATAATTGTAAACTGTAGACTCATAGTTGTTCAGTGACAGTGTGATATTTTGTCATTCATTTAATGTGTAATGTAATAATTGTAAACTGTAGATTCGTAGTTGTTCAGTGACAGTGTGATATTTTGTCATTCATTTAGTGTGTAATGTAATAATTGTAAACTGTAGATTCGTAGTTGTTCAGTGACAGTGTGATATTTTGTCATTCATTTAATGTGTAGTGTAATAATTGTAAACTGTAGACTCGTAGTTGTTCGGGGACAGCGTGATATTTTGTCATTCATTTAGTGTGTAATGTAATAATTGTAAACTGTAGACTCGCAGTTGTTCAGTGACAGCGTGATATTTTGTCATTCATTTAATGTGTAATGTAATGATTGTAAACTGTAGACTCATCGTTGTTCAGTGACTGTGTCATATGTTGTCAATCATTTAATTTGTAATGTAATAATTATTGTACACCGATGTTCAGTGACAGTGTAAGATTTTGTCATTAATTTAATTTGTAATGTAATAATTATTGTACGCTCTACACTCATCGATGTTCAGTGACAGCGTGATATTTTGTCATTCATTTAGTGTGTAATGTAATATTTGTAAACTGTAGACTCGTAGTTTTTCAGTGACAGCGTGATATTTTGTCATTCATTTAATGTGTAATGTAATAATTGTAAACTGTAGACTCGTAGTTTTTCAGTGACAGCGTGATAGTTTGTCATTCATTTAATGTGTAATGTAATAATTGTAAACTGTAGATTCATCATTGTTCAGGGACAGCGTGATATCACAGTCTAGTATATACAGTCGCGAAGCTCAATACGTAGTAAATATGCAAACATTAGATAGTTGCTCACCACTAGGATCGCTAATATCGCCTCATTACAGGCAATGCAAAATAATACCGTCACAGTCTATTGTTTCTAGCACCCTCAAAACTCAAGCTTAGTGACTGTATATACTAGACTGTGGTGATATTTTGTAATTCATTTAATGTGTAATATAATAATTGTAAACTGTAGACTCATCATTGTTCAGTGACAGTGTGATATTTTGTCAATCACTTAATTTGTAATGAAATAATTATTGTTCACTCTAGACTCATCGATGTTCGGTGATAGTGTGAGATTTTGTCATTAATTTAATGTGTAATGTGATAATTACACTCTACACTCATCGATGTTTAATGACAGTGTGAGATTTTGTCATTCATTTAATTTTAAATGTAATAATTACTGTATACTCTACACTCATCGATGTTCAGTAAGAATGTGGGATTTTGTTATTAATTTAATTTGTAATGTAATAATTAGTGTAGACACTACACTCAACGATGTTCAGCAACAGTGTGATATTTTGTTATTAATTTAATTTGTGCTTCTAAAAATATTATCAGTAATATTATAACAAAATTATTAAGACATACATTAGATTATTCAAATTAAGACTATAACACACTTCAATTTGAGATATCCGTACGAGGAGGAAGAGAAAAATAACATATCGAGGTTTGTTGAATGTTCATTTCGTGTTTTAAATGTATGTGTTTACCATACTATTAAAATTATTAATAACATACAGACACGATTTTACATAATACAATATTAATTTTCAGAAACAACTTAAGTCAAAGCAATTTAATAACACATTTTCATTGTTAACAAAGACATTATAGTGTTGTAAGGCACATCATACTTCTGGAAGAATTTCATCTGTACGATCCATATTGAAAACACTTTTTCCTTTTTTTCGCTGGAGATAGTTTTATGCTTCTGGAAAAATTTGATATTTGGACTTAGTAGTTCCCCAAATTAGTGATTCAAGTTTAAGGGGACACGCTACTGAGATTTCTAATCTCCACAATTTTGATTGTAAGTTTTTGAAATTTTAAAATCGTATAGATGTTGATGAGTTACATGTGCACAATTATTTTCAAAATTTTATGTTGAAAAATGTACTCGAAAAAAATAAAATATAAAAAAGTGTTTATAATTTTAGTAAACAAATATCTGGGTCTCATATAAAGATAATTTGTTTCTTAAAGTTTTAAAATGATGCTAAGACTACCTACAATGAAATGGTGCATAGGTTTGTTCCTAGTCAATACAGTTCATCGGTTTAAAAAAAAAAAAAAAAAAAAAAAAAAAAAAAAAAAAAAAACTTTTAACATTGACCAAAATTGACGAAAACTCAGTAGCGTCTCCCCTTAAGGACTACAAAGAGTTCCTATGCAGACCGGTCCCAGGTAGTGATGTTTCGTCTTAATGACGATCGTGCGGAGCGCCCTTCCGAGGAAGCTAAGCGGTAAGGGTGGAGTGGGACCGGTCGGGGATTCGGGGCTTAGGGAGTCGCGCACGGATCTGTCCATACGCCGCCGTACGACCACTCGCCGCTCGCCAACAGATTTTGCTAGGTAGAGGTTGGTGTGGGACCGGTCTGCATAGGAACTCTACGTATGAAAATTATGACAATTAGTACAACATATACTACAGCCCAACTATGATGACGATATGACTGATAACGACTTTAATGATGACGAATAAGAGGACAATGGCTATTATGATCACGATAATGAAGAAGTCGGTAACGAAGGTGTTTAGTTATGACTAAAATGGGTTAGCCTATAAAAACAAAAATAATATAATACCAGCACCAGCTAGGAAGCTAGTACCAAAATTGTTAAGTTGTGTGAGCTCTCTACCGAATGAAAAGTAGTAGCGCAGTTCTCAATGTCAATGAACCAGAAGGACAAACATATACAGCCGGGTGGTAACCAAACATGTGTTCCAATCGTCCATGGCCTTAGAAGAAGAAAATAATAAACGAATATTACATAAAAAAATAATAATTTGTAATTGTAAACTTTGTACCTCCCAATCTAAAATAATTTACATATACATATAAAAATAACAAACAATGTATGCAATTATGATTTTAGCTCATTGTAACAAATAACAATGAACATTTTCATTGTACCAAAAGAAATATTACTTTTTTATTAAGAAAAAAGACAATATTAATTGTACTCTGAAAATAATCGTTCTACGTCACAAGACGTTACCGGAGCAAATCTGAAATACTTTTATTTCTTTTATTGGGTTATTTTACGACGCTGTATCAACATCTAGGTTACTGAGCGTCTGAATGAAAATGAAGGTGAAAATGCCGGTGAAATGAGTCCAGGGTCCAGTACCGAAAGTTACCCAGCATTGGGGTTGAGGGAAAACCCTGGAAAAAACCTCAACCAGCTAACTCGCCCCGACCGGGATTCGAACCCGGGCCGCCTGGTTTTGCGGCCAGACGCGCTGACCGTTACTCCACAGGTGTGGACAAATCTGAAATACGATACGGTATTTCTTACTACCATCAGGTGAACAACCACTTTGTGAATATAATAGTGTGTCTCGTAAGTGACATGTAGGCCTAATATTAAACTCATAATTGTTTTCAAGGAAATGTTTCATTTCTATTGCAATAACAGCTAGGAAGTTCGTATCGTAATTCAGATGTTGAACTTGGGTTTTAACGCAACCGAATGCATAGCAGCATCAGACGTCAACATTTAACGAAGAATAATCCGGGAAAAAATAAACGTGTTACACAGTCCTGTTTGAACAATTATTTAATAACAGATAAGTTTACTTTTTTTGGAATCATGTACTTACTTACAAATGGCTTTTAAGGAACCCGCAGGTTCATTGCTGCCCTCACATAAGCCTGCCATCGGCCCCTATCCTGTGCAAGATTAATCCAGTCTCTATCATCATATCCCACCTCCCTCAAATCCATTTTAATATTATTCTTCCATCTACGTCTCGGCCTCTGCAAAAGTCTTTTTCCCTCCGGCCTCCCAACTAACACTCTGTATGCATTTCTGGATTCACTCATACGTGCTACATGCCCTGCCCATCTCAAACTTTGGAATCATGTATAATATTAATATTATAATAATAAAATAACAGAATAGCTCACTCTGTTCAGAACCTAAAATATTAATAAAAATTAATAATATTCTTCAAACTATTCACGACTGTACACCGCTCCACAGAATGATACTATGCGTTGTTTATGTGAACTGCGTATCGTCTGTAGCGAGCGGGAGCAGGGCGAGGCGCGGGTGACATTTATACTCCTCGCTGTACTCAACTGAAATCAACTGTTTTGGTAGGAACTTCCTACCTATGACCAGCCAATTCCTGCATGAAAAACTTTTCAATGATGCCACGAAGAAGGTATTGTCCTAGTTTATGAATAGGTACCAGCTGTATTAGAGCGATTGTCTAAGATCGGGATGAGAAAGTATACTCAATGCATCACCGCATACACGAGTAATAGTTGTATCGAAGCGTAAGCACGATTATTAGATGCAGCGCCGCAAGCGGGCGTAAAACGAAGCTTGCTCGTTATTCAAACAGTCGTCTTGCCTGAGCCGCAAGGATGGATGCCTAACAAGATCCATTCAGTTCATTATAAGGAACACACTTGGCTGCACTCGAGTTCACCGCCTGCGTGCAGACGTGACAAGACAGCGAGGATATTTGCAGGGCGTTAATTACATCAAAGGAGTTGTCACTGATTGCGAGTGCAACCGACCCGGATTCGATTCTCTGCAGAGAAGTGGAGATTTGTATTCCCCCCGCATTTGGGGATTGTGATCCTTGCCTAGTAACGAAGAAAAGAAATCTATTTACAATCCATGCATTCCTCACTTTAAAAGAGAGATACAAAATGAATATTAATACATGGGAAGTGAAAGGACTTCTTTTTGGCGCTAGGGGAACTTCCTTTAAGTTAATCAAAACCATTCTCCTTTCTCTTAAATTTCGTAATCAGGACATTAACAAAATTAGTCTAATGGTAATGAGATATTCATTAAACATTTTAACTATCACGAAATGAAGCTGTGTTGGAAAGAGCGGGTGAAGAACGAATTATGCTCAAACTGAACAGAAAGAGAAAAAGGAATTGCTTGGGTCACTGACTGAGAAGAAACTACCCACTGAAGGATGCAATGGAAGGAATGGTGAACGGGAGAAGAGTTCGGGGCAGAAGAAATATCGGATGATAGACGACATTAAGATATATGGATCATATGAGGAAATAAAAAGGAAGGCAGAAAACAGAAAAGATTGGAGAATGCTGGGTTTGGAATGAAAGACCTGCCCATGGGCAAACACTTATATAATTATGTAAGCAATATTATTATTAGAAAGTTACACAACGCAAAACTGCACGCATTCTATTCTTCATCTAACATAATTAGAAACATTAAATCAAGACGTTTGAGATGGGCAGGGCATGTATCATGTATGGGCGAATCCAGATGTGCATATAAAGTGGTGTTATGTGGGACGCCGGAGGGAAAAAGACCTTTGGGGAGGCACATACGTAGATGGGAGGATAATATTAAAATAGATTTGAGAGAGGTGGGATATGATGGTAGGGATTGGATTAATCTTGGTCAGATTAGGGACCGTTGGCGGGCTTATGTGAGGGCGGCAATGAATCTCGGGGTTCCTTAGAAGTCATTTGTAAGTAAGTATTACTATTATTATTATTATTATTATTATTATTATTATTATTATTAATATTAATATTAACTTACTACTTATGGCTTTTAAAGAACTCGGAGATTCATTGCCGCCCTCACATAAGCGCGCCATCGGTCCCTATCCTGTGCAAGATTAATAATCCAGTCCCTACCATCATATCCCACCTCCATCAAATACATTTTAATATTATCCTCTCATCTACGTCTCGGCCTCCCCAAAGGTCTTATTCCCTCCGGCCTCCCAACTAACACTCTATATGCATTTCTGGATTCGTCTATTCGTGCTACATGCCCTGCCCATCTCAAACGTCTGGATTCCTTTGCTGTGGTCGTGCCGGAGAATCAGTCCCATTCCGAGGCTTATTTGAAGGTTTCGTAACAAGCTGTTTTTACGGTGATGGGTTGTTAACCCTTCGTCCGACACCCAAGCTGGAGGACCACCCCTTATCGGCTGTCCACGACTGCTTATTCAATATATTCGCAGCTACCGTCCATATCTGGAGGTTGTCCCCTCTATCCACAACCTGAGGAAGAGTCATGCCGTGGAGATTGGGACCCATTATTATTATTATTATTATTATCATTATTATTGTTATGAAGTTGATGACAGCAAGCTGAAGATATTGATAATATAAATGTCATGCTCAAGCTGATGAAAACGATGTTACAACGCATTCCGCATACACACTTCAAACTCTGGAGATTACAAACCGAAGAGAAGCAACCACTGGACTAAACCACTGCCTTCGTTTAAGGGAAAAGCGAGAACATGTGCGGTATTAAATGTAAAACCAGGGGACCAGACATATTTTAGTATTCTATTTTATGTGTTTACCGCGTGAGGCAGAAGAGAAAGAGGGCAATTGGCCTGGGATTAGAGGAGTATGGGCTCACGGACGTTAGCAGAAGACCCGACATTCAAACGTTTTACTTTGCTTTCTGTTATTTCAGAGAGAGAGGGAAAGGGGGGGGGGATTATGAACACTTCTGGCAGACGCATACACTTCATAATCAGCCGTAATATCTCGGTTCCATATGCGAGGCGGGATTCACAATCTGCTATTCCGGCCATTAGATCTAAATCACACACGAAAAACTGCTGAAATACTGGGGACGTAGATGTTAACAAACTCTTTTGTAAAAGATATAAATAGGGAAATATTTTTTTCTTTCTCCCCGATTTGAAGTAGTGTTATTATTCCCGTATAAAAACGGTTGAAGAATTGTTATTATACAAAAGAGAATCGTGGGAGGGGAAGGGATGCTGTTAGCATCCGACGAGAAATAAAGTACGGGGTATTGTAATAGAGAAAGTTTCTGCTAGAGCGGTAACTGATACAGGTTGCGATGCAGCTCTCTTACGCATTATTATGAGAAACTTCGTGCACAAACAAGCGAGGTATTTTTTCATCCCTATACTTACTGTTATTAAATTAAAGGAGATGTACACTGTATATTCTCTTCGATGCTTTCCACTTAAAACTGACCAATACATTTCGTGTTGGTAATAGAATATTTTCAATTCGAAATAATTTTTTCTACACAGATCATTATGTACAATAAATTCAAGAGTACTTAATCTAGTGATATAATGGATTAATCGATCAATTTCTGTTGTAAGATCAATCGATAAAAAATATTTAATCAAATAATCGAGTTCGATTAAAATTAATTGGTTGTAGTTGATATTAATTGTTATTTTGTTAATACAAACTCATACTAAAAATTCCGACAATATTTCTCTCTCGGAAATTGCTTACTTAAAAGTACAAGAGTACTGTTATTTTCTAACTGTAAACCAGGTAAAGAGCGTATTCCGAATCTCACCCGTGAGCAATCCGATGGCATCACGGTGTTCCAAATTCCACCGATGACGTCATTGATGCTCCACCGGTGTCGCACCGGTGCCATCAGCTTGCAGAGGTGGTGGCAGGCTCCATCAGCCGCCATCAGTGAATCTGATTGGTTCTTGTATAGGGCGGGAATTAGCAGACCAATGACATCGTGCACTGTTGTGTCATGGCGGTGTGTTCTGCTTTAGTTCTGCTGTATTGTTTGTAATGAGCACAACGTAAAAACAATATGTTAATGGCTTATGAGCGAACATGTCAACGGACCAGTTATTACTACCGGTTCAAAAAATAAGTTGTTTATGATCTATTTTATTTGAACGAGATGGCAGTACGGAAATTTCGAAAAATTTTGCTAGCGTAACTACCTTCTTCTCTTTTAAAAATCTGGTAATTCGATTACAATAGGGGCCAGTCTTCTGTTTCGACCGCTGTACTTTTGCAGTTGCAGTTTCTGTACTGAGTTTGTATATGAAGGTTGTGTGTTTAGTTTGATAAAAAAAAATCAGTTTTCTGTGGTTTGTGAAAAGTGTCAACTCCATTATGTCATATGAGAATTTGAGAGGTAAAGTCAGTGAAACGTTTGGATATAAATTGAACGATCGTGGAGAAGTGCTTGACAGAAAAAAAAGTTTTTTCGTGTTTAGTGATGCAGGAAACATTGTTACTAAACGTAGAACGGCACTTAATTCGGAGCATGTGAATGCACTCACATATTTAAAATCATGGATGAAGCAGTATTAACTACTAATATGTAGATGAGTCTTCATACTTTTTGTTATTTATGTTTGTCTAAAAAATTCCGGGAGAAATTGACACAATAAATTATAAACCTCATAATAAATATGTTACTAAGTATTTAAAATAGTTGTTTTGTAATATAACGATACAATATATACAGATGTACAACATTTAATACTTATATTACTTGTATTACATTATATTAAAACATTTTTAAACTCGATCAAAACTCGATTAATCTATCGCTTAATCGATTATATTCAAATAGTTAATCGATTAAATATTTCGATCGATCAATAGCACTAATTTAATCCCATCTAACGTCTTGTATTTCTTGTATTCCTCGTCCACCACAACCTTGTTCCAACATATCTTCTTTCCCTCTCATCTCCTAGCCTCTATTGTACTTCTTCAATCACAGGACACAAGTCATGCACCAAAATCAGTGCTAGATTAGTGACACCATCATACTTAGAAAGGGCTGATCATATCATGAAGTTTACATGCGGAAAACAAAACCAATACATTTAAAGAAAGATTGAAAAATTAAGCTTTGATTTAATAGTAATGTAGGTGCATCGTAGTTATTTAAGTCGATATACAATTATTTAAGTTGACATGTAAACTAATTAATAAAGTTGTCTTCTAATTAATTTACCTGTGTTTATGTAAGACGACTTGTAATTACTAAGTTGACATTGGCTGGGTTTAATGGAAATAGGTTTATTAAGTTAGATTTACTTTTGCTTCGCTATGCTTTACAGTAGGTATTATTTGTCGTTTAGTCTCTACTTACAGTCCTACGTTTATAGCATTTATTTATAATTAGGCTTATTTTTACGTTCATTTTATGTAGGTTATTTTATTCCTGTAATTATTGTAAAGTTATTCCATATAATAATAATAATAATAATAATAATAATAATAATAATAATAATAATAATAATAATAATGTTAGGAGAAAATCCACTAACGATTAGGGAAAACACGGGAATTTTACTTGAAGCTAGTAAAGAAATAGGTATGGAAGTAAACCCCGAAAAGACAAAGTATATGATTATGTCTCGTGACCAGAATATTCTACGAAATGGAAATATAAAAATTGGAAATTTATCCTTTGAAGAGGTGGAAAAATTCAAATATCTTGGAGCAACAGTAACAAATATAAATGATACTCGGGAGGAAATTAAACACAAAATAAATATGGGAAATGCCTATTATTATTCGGTTGAGAAGCTTTTGTCATCCACGCTGCTCTCAAAAAATCTGAAAGTTAGAATTTATAAAATAGTTATATTACCGGTTGTTCTGTATGCTTGTGAAACTTGGACTCTCATTTTCAGAGACGAACAGAGGTTAAGGATGTCTGAGAATAAGGTGCTTAGGAAAATATTTGGGGCTAAGTAGGATGAAGTTAGAGTCGAATCGAGAAGGTTACACAACGCAGAACTTCTCGCATTGTATTCTTCACCTGACATAATTAGGAACATTAAATTCAGACGTTTGAGATGGGCAGAGCATGTAGCACGTACGGGCGAATCCAGAAATGCATATAGAGTGTTAGTTGGGAGACCAGAGTGGAAAAGACCTTTGGGGAGGCCGAGACGTAGATGGGAGGATAATATTAAAATGGATTTGAGGGAGGTGGGATATGATTGTAGAGACTGGATTAATCTTGCTCAGGATAGGGACCGATGGCGGACTTATGTGAGGGCGGTAATGAACCTCCGGGTTCCTTAAAAGCCGTAAGTAATAATAATAATAATAATAATAATAATAATAATAATAATAATACATTTATTTATTATTAATATTTGTGTGCTGAACAACAGCCAGAGGCCAATTATAGTTCAGCACAATACAGAAGATAGAAAGGTGCAAATAGAAATAAATAATATCTTACATCAAGAAAACATACATAAATAAAATGAAGAACACGAACAGTAAATACTAATAATCAAAACGAAACTATACCTTAAAAGGATCTAAATTGTGCCCATGCAAATTGACATATTTTATGCATCTACAGACCGGAGAAAGTGATTTTGAATTTCTGTTATAAAAATGTTTTTGAAATCTTAAACCTTTTGTAGGAATACGAAGGCTGATATTGTTTATAATAATAATAATAATAATAATAATAATAATAATAATAATAATAATAATAATAATAATCACAAATCTTTGAAAATCTGGGTATAAATATTAGTATAATTGAGCCGTTCAGAGCAGAAGTGGTGTAAGCTAAGGATGGGTAATGAGGTTTGAAGTAAACATTCTGTAAAATAAAGCGCAAAGTAGCAATTAATATTCACTTTATTTAAACTATTAGTTGTCGGTGGATAGTAAGAACGACATATTAATCGCTTCTTTGCGCTGTATTTTACAGAATTTTTACTTTAAACCTCATTATCCAATTTTGACGTACACCACTTTTGCTCTGAACTGCTCAAATAATGAAATTTAATCAATATTTCTTTATTTTCGATAACTTCCTCCTTTTCCTGTTCTTTCTTCTTCTTCCTTTGCCCTCTCTACTTGCCTCACCCTCCCTTCTCTACCTCTTCCTCCCCATTTTGTCCTCGTCCTCTTTCCTCTCTTCCTTCCCGTTCTATTTTCTTACATCTCCCACTTGTTCTCTTTCCGTTCCTCGGTTTTTTCTTTACATTTCATCTTATCCTCCTCCTGCTTATCCACACTACGCCATGCACAAAGTGTAATGACGGAGCTACTGAGCACAGAAGATCTACCGTCCTGCCCCTCCTTCTCCCGCTGGAGTTCCAGGAATAATGCATTACAAGCTCCGCATAATCTCTACGCATTCATCACCACGAGAAGATATTTTTACGTGAAACCATTGAAACAGATGCAAGGAATGGCCTGCTCCGGATTACGGATTCGGTTAATTGAGTCATTTTTTAGCTATAATTCGAGCATTTCCTCGACAAATATGAAATATCTTCTACTATACGTACTCTATAACCCTACAGTCCTGATTTTAAAAAAAATTACCTCTCTCCATGGCTTATTTTTAACAAATCGAATCCATATTCTTGTTAATTTCATACGGATATTACTGCACCAACATATAAATGCCCGTGCAATTCTCATCAGTGACAATGGTCATCAACAGGACACCAATAGTTCTGACTTGATAACGCTATGAAGTATTGTTAAATATTACAACGTAAAGTGTGCCCACGTTTAAATTATGGACAGTAGCCTATAGTGAGAAAGTATTGTGTTGTGATTCTGCTAAATATACATGTTCATTTTCATAGAGATACACTTTCCAGTCATCCCCGGTAATGAGTAAGTGGTTTTGTGCGGTTTCGTCTGTCTGCTTTTCTGTGTACAACAGTGTTTCGTCGTTGGATGAATTCTGTTTCTATTCAGTATTTACGAGTGAATTTGTCCGGAAATACTGTAGTACATGACATAGAGCCGTATAATAGTCTTCCACTGAAAAGTTAATGTCGTCTTCATTCGAAACATGAAGATTTACTCGAAATCAATTCTAATTACTTTCAAAATTTTTGTTTCTTATAAATTCTTATGCATTTCTTTACGGTGATGAATGACTTAAAACAAATAAAAGAAATGGTCAATACGATAGTTTTTATATTATTCAATTATTTATTTACTTCTTTTTAAATTTCTTTCTCCCTTTATTTATTTATTTACTTCTTATTAAATTTCTTTCTCCCTTTATTTATTTATTTATTTATTTATTTCTTATTAAATTTCTTTCTCCCTTTATTTATTTATTTATTTATTCATTCATTTATTTATTGCCGAAGCTAAAACTGTTTCAATCAATTATGATGGAAACTTCTTTCTTTCACAAACTATTATAATATAACACTGTGATTACAATAAAATGAACAGGAATGTTACCTCTACAATATGGATTACAGCTTAGGAGTTACTCGCAATACGTAACTACGAAATTTTATAGTAGGAAACGAAATTGTAGAGTAGGGAACGAAATGGTAGAGTAGGAAATGAAATGGTAGGGTAGGAAACGAAATGATAGCTTAGGAAACGAAAGGATAGAGTAGAAAACGAAACGATACAGTAGATGACGAAAGGGTAGAGTGGGAATTGAAAGACTGGAGTTGGGAATGAATGAGTAAAGTGGGAAAGAAAAGGATAGAGTAGGAAATGAAATAGTAGACTAAGAAATGAAAGGTTTGAATAGGAAGTGAAAGGTTAAAAAAGTAGGATAGGAAATGAGAGAGTAGAGTAGGAAATGAGGGGGTAGAGTAGGACAGAATAAGATAGGGTAAGATGGAATAGGATGGGATGGGAATAAGGAATAAGGAAGGAAGAGCAATAAGGAAGGTTAGGATAAGGTAAGAGAGGATAAAAGTAGGAAATAATAGCACAGAGAAGGAAAGGATAGGTCGGAATAGAAAATATTAATTAAAAATAAGAAAGACTCATTTAGAATAAAAATAAGGTAGGGTAGGAAACGAAATGATAGCTTAGGAAACGAAAGGAAAGAGTAGAAAACGAAACGATACAGTAGATGACGAAAGGGTAGAGTGGGAATTGAAAGATTGGAGTTGGGAATGAATGAGTAAAGTGGGAAAGAAAAGGATAGAGTAGGAAATGAAATAGTAGACTAAGAAATGAAAGGTTTGAATAGGAAGTGAAAGGTTAAAAAAGTAGGATAGGAAATGAGAGAGTAGAGTAGAAAATGAGGGGGTAGAGTAGGACAGAATAAGATAGGGTAAGATGGAATAGGATGGGATGGGAATAAGGAATAAGGAAGGAAGAGCAATAAGGAAGGTTAGGATAAGGTAAGAGAGGATAAAAGTAGGAAATAATAGCACAGAGAAGGAAAGGATAGGTCAGAATAGAAAATATTAATTAAAAATAAGAAAGACTCATTTAGAATAAAAATAAGGTAGGGTAGGAAACGAAATGATAGCTTAGGAAACGAAAGGAAAGAGTAGAAAACGAAACGATACAGTAGATGACGAAAGGGTAGAGTGGGAATTGAAAGATTGGAGTTGGGAATGAATGAGTAAAGTGGGAAAGAAAAGGATAGAGTAGGAAATGAAATAGTAGACTAAGAAATGAAAGGTTTGAATAGGAAGTGAAAGGTTAAAAAAGTAGGATAGGAAATGAGAGAGTAGAGTAGGAAATGAGGGGGTAGAGTAGGACAGAATAAGATAGGGTAAGATGGAATAGGATGGGATGGGAATAAGGAATAAGGAAGGAAGAGCAATAAGGAAGGTTAGGATAAGGTAAGAGAGGATAAAAGTAGGAAATAATAGCACAGAGAAGGAAAGGATAGGTCGGAATAGAAAATATTAATTAAAAATAAGAAAGACTCATTTAGAGTAAAAATAAGGTAGGACAGACCACACGGAATACCCCGAGAGTAGCAAAACCTGTTCTCGATTGTTTTCGGAAAACGGCGTACAAGCTCCATGGCAACACAGCGCCGCTCTCGAGTCTTTTGTCCCTGAATTATCGACGATGTGTAAAGCCGCGCGCGGGCCTCTGCCTCTCGCAAGGTAGGCACAGGTGCCGTGGCCGCTTTGAACTGATGCGGTAATTAAATGAAGTAAATCGAGCGTGGCTCAAGGAAGCGCAGCGCGGCCTGAGCCACTCCACGCTAACAACAGTTATGTGTAATTAACATGCGAGGGATTTTAACTTCTGGAATGTACTAATGCCTCTGCGGCTTCAACATGATACAACTTTTATATTACTTTCATTTTCTGCTTCTTTCAACACTCGAGAGGTTTTTTAAAGCAAAACAAGACGAAATACGAATATTTATTTTTCATTCATTCATATTTTTCTCACTGCAAACCCAGCACTCTCCAATCTTTCCTATTTTCTGTCATTCTCTTAGTCTTCGTATATGATTCATGTAGGGGAAACTCGGCTAATTCCGCAGTACGGGTAATTCCGCAGTAGTGCATATATTATTTTGCTGCGGCTTTAAAATAGCGTGAACGTAAGTTTTGAGAGGCTGTCAACAGGAGGCAGTCTGCAGTCTGCAGTGCTATACCTGTCGGCAATACAGTGAAACATCGAAAGTTGGTTGTTTTTCGTGTTTTGCTACACAGCTGTGAAGACAGTGAGCATTGTTACATATAAATTGTTCCTTTTATGTTACTACTGCGGAATTAGCCAAGTCCTATTGCAGATTTATCCGCACTGTTGCGGAATTACCCGAGTTGTTCTTTTTAAACTGTAATATATGTACAACTAAATATATTTGCATTTTAATAGGTCTCTTTATCTCATTTGGTAATGAAAGGTTTCGTCCACGTCTACATACCTTGATAATATTTTTCAGTAAAGATGTTGATAAGAATATGATTGATTAACTTCCTAATATTGCGGAATTAGCCGAGTCTCCCTTATCTAAATGTCGTCTATCATCTGATATTTTATTCTGTCCCGAACTTTTCTCCTATTCACCGTTCCTTCCAGTGCATCCTTCAGTACGCAGTTTCTTCTCAGCCAATGACCAAACCAATTCCTTTTTTCTCTTCCTGATCAGTTTCATTATTTTTTCTTCACCCACTCTTACCAACACAGCTTCATTTCTTATTCTGTCTGTACATTTCATACGCTCCCCTCTTCTCCATATCCACTTTACAAATGATTCTATGGTCCGTCCCAGGAATCTGCGACGTAACTTCACGTATATGGGGACGAAGTCTATCTGTGTCGGAGTGCATTGCGGGCAGCATCAGCTCAAGGCCGCTAAGGGGTAAGATGCGCTCCCCTCTTCTCCATATCCACTTTACAAATGATTCTATGGTCCGTCCCAGGAATCTGCGACGTAACTTCATGTATATGGGGACGAAGTCTATCTGTGCCGGAGTGCATTGCGGGCAGCATCAGCTCAAGGCCGCTAAGGGGTAAGATGCGCTCCCCTCTTCTCCATATCCACTTTACAAATGATTCTATGGTCCGTCCCAGGAATCTGCGACGTAACTTCATGTATATGGGGACGAAGTCTATCTGTGTCGGAGTGCATTGCGGGCAGCATCAGCTCAAGGCCGCTAAGGGGTAAGATGCGCTCCCCTCTTCTCCATATCCACTTTACAAATGATTCTATGGTCCGTCCCAGGAATCTGCGACGTAACTTCATGTATATGGGGACGAAGTCTATCTGTGTCGGAGTGCACTGCGGGCAGCATCAGCTCAAGGCCGCTAAGGGGTAAGATGCGCTCCCCTCTTCTCCATATCCACATTTCAAATGATTCTATGGTCCGTCCCAGGAATCTGCGACGTAACTTCACGTATATGGGGACGAAGTCTATCTGTGCCGGAGTGCATTGCGGGCAGCATCAGCTCAAGGCCGCTAAGGGGTAATATGCGCTCCCCTCTTCTCCATATCCACTTTACAAATGATTCTATGGTCCGTGCCAGGAATCTGCGACGTAACTTCACGTATATGGGGACGAAGTCTATCTGTGCCGGAGTGCATTGCGGGCAGCATCAGCTCAAGGCCGCTAAGGGGTAAGACGCGCTCCCCTCTTCTCCATATCCACATTTCAAATGATTCTATGGTCCGTCCCAGGAATCTGCGACGTAACTTCACGTATATGGGGACGAAGTCTATCTGTGCCGGAGTGCATTGCGGGCAGCATCAGCTCAAGGCCGCTAAGGGGTAAGATGCGCTCCCCTCTTCTCCATATCCACATTTCAAATGATTCTATGGTCTGTCCCTGGAATCTGCGACGTAACTTCATGTATATGGGGACGAAGTCTATCTGTGCCGGAGTGCATTGTGGGCAGCATCAGCTCAAGGCCGCTAAGGGGTAAGATGCGCTCCCCTCTTCTCCATATCCACTTTACAAATGATTCTATGGTCCGTCCCAGGAATCTGCGACGCAACTTCATGTATATGGGGCGAAGTCTATCTGTGCCGGAGTGCATTGCGGGCAGCATCAGCTCAAGGCCGCTAAGGGGTAAGATGCGCGCCCCTCTTCTCCATATCCACATTTCAAATGATTCTATGGTCCGTCCCAGGAATCTGCGACGTAACTTCACGTATATGGAGACGCAGTCTGTGCTGGAGTGCATTGCGGGCAGCATCAGCTCGAGACCGCTAAGGGGTAAGATGCTCGAGGTAGAAGGTAGAGTTCAGATAGAAATGATCCAATCCCTGCAAGCGATTGCTAGCTTCGTTCAACCAATATCTCCTCCCAGAGCGATCGTTGACCCTAGCCCTCCCACATAGGACCACTTGCGCAGAAGTCTTTTTTCGTCTTTCCAGTCTACAGAATCCTGGGACGGATCATAGTCGTTTTTCTTCACTTCGCCTTAATATCCAGGTTTCTCTTCCTTAGTTCTTTTTCCAGAAGTCCACAAAAAGTGCTCCTTTTTCTATTAAAAGCTTCCTTGGCCATTGCTAACCTCCTTTTGACTTCCTGGCAGCAGCTCATGTTACTGCTTATAGTACCCTCCAAGTAAGTATATGAAGCTGTCCACTTGTGCCACTGCCTCGTTTAGAATTCGCACGTTAAGCGTCGCTAGTTTTCTTCCAATAACCATGGTCTTCGTCTTGTTTGTATTTATCTTCATCCCATACTGCTCACAGATGTCATTTAGGTCCAGTAGCATATCCGTTAATATTGTCTCCTCTTTTGCTAACAATGCCATATCATCAGCAAATCTTATGCAGCTTCCTTTTCCTCCTACTATCACCCCTCCCATTGAACTAAAATTAACACAACACCATAGTAAACGTAACACAATCGTGAATAAATATACAGGGGGATTCAGAAAGAGTTATCACCACTGACGAGGCGCATTTCCAAAGACATTTTGAGCAGAAAGAAATGTAATATAAACATGGGTTCCATTCTCAATAATTTCACAGTTACACTGATTTGAAGCAGTTTATAAAATATATTTTTCTTTAGTTTGAAAGATAAAAGAATGTCAGAAATAGAGAATGAACTATTCAGAAGTGTCATTTCTTTAATTGGCTAGTATTCTAAAGCTAAAAATGTGTTGTGAATTCCTTAGTTATTTCATACAGTATTCTTTTTCCACATTTAACTTCAAAATTACATTATTCTTACGCACTTACTACAACAATTATTACAAATCACACCACTTCTAGCGGCTTAATTCTTTACACTTCAATTTTGCATCCTTGTATAGAATCTTATAGAGTTTACAAGAGTTGCGTGATTTGTAACAACTGTTGTGATAGGTGTATATGAATGATGTAAACTTAATTTTATAGTTAAAATGGAATATATAAATCTGTATGAAGCAATAAGGAATTCGAAACAAATTGCAGAACTATACAATTAAATAAATGATATTTCTGAATAGTTCATTGTCTGTTTATGATATTCTTATACTCTTTCGGTCTTACTAATAAAAACCCTATATACAGACGTTTAACTGTCTTATACTTATACATGAGTAGCTCGTTTATAAGTCGTGTGTAAATTCCTTACTTAATAATCACTACATACGTCGTGTATAACAGTATAACTGTTACACAGCTACGTCATAGTTTCGTCATTACTTCGTTACGAAAGGTAATAGAGTATCTGAGGTTCTCTATTGCATCCGGTAGAGCGCTCTAGTGTGGCGTGTTAAATATCGATAGTACAACTGGCTCTAATCGATTACCACACTGCATTTTGGTCAAAGAGTACAAGCTACAGCAATATTATTGTAATAATTCTATGATCTTTGGTTTGTTCTTCTGTGGTTACAAGGTAACCATCATCATAAAATGACAGTCGATACGAACAGCTGTTAGAGGGGCGGCCATTTTTTCGCTATATACAACGCTCAAACAAGGAGTTTCATGTATATAACTACTGCAAAGCAATTCCCATTGTATAGTTACAGCCTGTTTATACATCCATAGCTTATTCACGGTTTATTAGTAACGTTTTCTGTCTCAACTCTGCATAAGTCTCGCATAAAAACTATACACTGCTTATTAGTAAGACTGTTAAAAATAAAGAAAGGAGGAATTTTATAAACAAATTGAAATTAGTGTAACCCTGAAAATATTGAGAATATGGCCCATGTTTACATGACATTTTATGCTCAAAATATCTTCAGAAATAAGCTCCGTGTCCACACCTGTGCAGTAACGGTCTGGCCGCGAAACCAGTGGGCCGGTTCGAATCCCGGTCGGGGTAGGTTACCTGGTTGAGGTTTTTACCGGGGTTTCCCTCAACCCAATCTGAGCAAATGCTGGGTAACTTTCGGTGCTATACCCCGGACTCATTTCACCGGCATTATCACCTTCATCTCATTCAGACGCTAAATAACCTAAAATGTTGATACAGCGTCGTAAAATAACCTACTTAAAAAAATAAGCCCCGTAAGTTGAACTAATCTGGGGTAGACAAGATGAAGAAGGAAGAAAATACCATAAGAAAAAAATAATGTAAAAGCAAAGACAAAAGTCATAATGTGATGGGAGGATGGAAACCAAACAGAGAGGAACATAAAGCATTATAGAAAGAGTAAAACAAGAGGAAAAATACGAACCAAAGGCAGAGAATACACCGATAATTAAGGACACACGTCTTTGCGGTAATCGCGTTGAAACCCATCGTGCAGGCGGACACACAAGAGCTGGGAATATGTGAATCACCCTTTTAAAGAAGTGGTGAAGGAGACGTGTATATTAATAATGAGATGGAGGGTAGACACCCTCTTTCAAGCGTCCCCTCTTTTTGTATCATTTTCCGGTTATTCTTGGCTCTCCTTTGTGCATTACCTGCTCCGCACAGCATCTCCAAGAAATGTAATCTTACACTGCGAAAATGAACCGGCGGCGACGCTGCTTTCTCATTCTGCCCATCCTAATTCCCCTGCGGATATGCAGCCGCTTAAGAAGGCAACTCGGCTACTAAATTCTGCATTATCACCCGCTTTACGTGTGATTAATCGATGAGAAAATGGACGCAGAGATTAACACCTCCACTCGCTGCTGCAAGATGGCTCTGTCTGCATGCTGCAGCAGAGATTGTAGATACAAATTCAACAAGATAAACGCGGGTTATAAACAAATGCTACGCGTAACAGCGCAGGGATACAACTGTGACGAAACGAGAAAGAAAGTAAGTTAAAAAAAAAGAGAAATTAAAAGTGGAACAAGAGGATAGAAGACTGCGAAGAAGTAAAAAAATTTAAGGGAGCTTGAAAAAAAAAACGAAGGAAGTAAACAGAGACACAGAGAAAAACAGGGTCAATAGGGAAAAAGTCAGTACATAACGAAGGCATGCCGCGTATAATACACCGTATCCCAAAAGCCATGATGGGGTTTCAGAGAATTATATTTTTTGAATGAACAGAGGTAGAAACGTAATATTGGTGCCAGATGAAAATAAAACTCTCAAAGTTTTCCGTCTGTAAGTTTGAGGCACTGAAGGAAACAAAAGACGGTAACAATCGAACAAATCGTCGTTGTTCCTGCAATAACTCCTATGTGCAAAATATGAAATTTTTCAATAGGAAGAAAAAACACATTTAATTCTTCAATAGCAGTAGTGCATAGGAGATTGTGAATTCTTACATTTTCGAAAGAAAGAAATATAATTACATATAGGAGATTTTATTATATTTGCTGTATCACTATTTAAGTGATTTAATAGAGCAAAAATCTGAAAATCGATAAATATGTCATAGAAGTTATTGCCGTAACAACAACGAAATGCAATAACTTTCATTGTTATAATTTGAATTTGGTATACCCAAGAAACTAGTTCGATCAATTAAAATGTGTCTCAGTGAAAATTACAGCAGAGTCCGTATAGGCCAGTTTCTATCTGATGCTTTTCCAATTCACTGCGGGCTAAATCAAGGAGATGCACCATCACCTTTACTTTTTAATTTCGCTCTAGAATATACCATTAGGGAATACCAGGATAACGGAGAGGGTTTGGAATTAAACGGGTTACATCAGCTTCTTGTCTATGCGGATGACGTGAATATGTTAGGAGAAAATCCACAAACCATTAGAGAAAACACGAAATTTAATAATAATAATAATAATAATAATAATAATAATAATAATAATAATAATAATCCGCGGCGCTACAGCCCACGAAGGGCCAAGACCGACCAGCCGGCTGCTGGCCTCACGGTCACATGCCGAAGCAAAGGTGGACGATCATCCAACCAGCACGATGAGCCTCCCCAGCTGTTATAGCTGGTTTGCGTCACCGGATTTCGCTACCTATCGTAGCTCCCCAAGTGCATCACGCACGATGCTGGGTGGGCACCGGTCCCATACACTGGCCGAAATTTCATGTGAAAATTCTTCCCCCATGAGGACTCGAACCAGCGCGCATTCCGTAACGCGAGTCCTAGGCATACGGAAATTTTACTTGCAGAAAATAAAGCGATATATTTGGAAGTAAATTCCGAAAAGACAAAGTATATGATTATGTCTCGTGACCAGAATATTGTACGAAATGGAAACATAGAAATTGGAGATTTATCTTTCGAAGAGGTGGAAAAATTCAAATATCTTGGAGCAACAGTAACAAATATAAATGACACTCGGGAGGAAATTAAACGCAGAATAAATATGGGAAATGTCTGTTATTATTCGGCTGATAAGCTCTTGTCATCTAGTCTGCTGTCAAAAAATCTGAAAGTTAGAATTTATAAAACAGTTATATTCCCGGTTGTTCTGTATGGTTGTGAAACTTGGACTCTCACTGTGAGAGAGGAACAGAGATTAAGGGCGTTTGAGAATAAGGTTCTTAGGAAAATACTTGGGGCTAAGAGGGATGAAGTTACAGGAGAATGGAGAAAGTTACACAATGCAGAACTGCACGCATTGTATTCTTCACCTGACATAATTAGGAACATGAAATCCAGACGTTCCAGATGGGCAGGGCATGTAGCACGTATGGGTGAATCCAGAAATGCATATAGAGTGTTAGTTGGGACGCCGGAGGGAAAAAGATCTTTTGGGAGGCCGAAACGTAGATGGGAGGATAATATTAAAATGGATTTGAAGGAGATGAGATATGACAGAGACTGGATTAATCTTGCTCAGGATAGGGACCAATGGCGGGCTTATGTGAGGGCGGCAATGAACTCCGGGTTCCTTAAAAGCCATTTGTAAGTAAATAATTAAGTTACAATTAATTATACAAGATGGATGTCCAAAGAAAAGTGTAATGTAGGTTGTAGGTTTCCGGGTTTTTGTCGCGTCGTCATTGGTTTCTAGAAACTGACGTTTCGACCATGTTACGGTGGCCGTCTTCAGAGCTGTAACTGACTTCTGACTGCTAGCGAGCATGCTACTGTATACAGCCGATCGCTGGTTAGTTGGTTGGTTCTCCTCTCTCTCCCGAAACCAATGAAGAAACGGGGGGGGGGGGAAACCCCGGAAACCTACAAACTAGAAACACCGGCCGCGGAAGCCTAAATCAACAAAACTGCAATGTGTTTGTGGCTAGGTAAATTTGGATATGTGCCTCATTAAGCATGTATCCATAGCAAACTCTTAATCGTCTGGATGAAATGCCTGTAACAATAGAAGTTTAGGCTATAAGGAGTCAGATGAAGACGTTTGTTTAAAGCTCTATGAACTGTTGTTTTCGGAAGTCCGAAATGTCGAACTGATTTATTTGGACTGAACAAATGCTCTTCGGATGGCTTCTACCGTTACATTATTTGTCGATGGTTTCCAAGTACGCTTTTTCTGCGATAGGCTTCCAGTCTCTGTTAACTGTCTATCCCAATTATGAATATTGTTCTTTTGTGGTGGTTTTTCGTTAAATACACGACGAAAATCACGTCGTTCACGAGTCACACGAATACATATTTGCACATAATTCAGGTTTAGCAGTGTGGGAACACTTTAAATGTTGGGCTTATTTAAATTTTACAAAGAAATTATTTTAATTTCTTTCAGATATGAAGAGATGAAATATTCAAGTTAAAACTCAGCGCAGCTTTAACATCACAAAGTATGTGACGAAGAGCTGAATTTCAAATATGACTTCCATTGTAAGCTTCGGAAAGTGAAGAACAGAGCACTAGATTTCCTCCATCAAACATTTAACAGAATAGCAGTGTACCATTTTGAAATGTTCTGCTGTCGTTTGGAAGCAATTGCAGAGCATTTTATTTTATGACATCCATTCCCCTACAATATCTTTGCCATTTCCTGCAGATTTTAATATCGATTATGGATTACGAAGGAAGAAAGCTTCCTCGTCCTCTTCACGCAATAGTCGCGGAGCTACCATTGAACTTCAAATGACTGTAAATGCAAAATGTTTTAACTCCCATATGCGAAGTGTAAAGATAACACCGTAATACTACAAAAATATATTCGAGAAGATTCATTCCTTCCATTGCTTCATACAGAAAAAGTAGCTTTCAGTACTACAGAGTGTGTACAGGTATGTTTATGATACAGTATTCTGTTTTTATTACCTTAGAGTCAATATATTCAGCAGCTACGAACATATTAAAATTTCATAGAAGATAAACACGCTTCATGTTCCATTTCTTTTCAAGCAAATGTTTCAAAGGTACCGAAGTACTTGAAATACCGTATAATGTAGCATACATTAATTTCTTATGATCAGAAACATAGAGAAAAAATTGTGACGTGTCCAAAAGATATTTTCATGGAAATAGATTATTGTAACATTAGTGGTGAATATCATTCATTATTGCACATCCGAGTTGTTGCAATCCGAGATTTATCGAAGGTTCCGTATCACAGGAGAATTAATGAGTCTTTCAATGCATGTATTACATATTATTTTATACTACATTAATTTTAAAACAGAAAAAAATAACACAAAATCGTTTAACCCTTCTGCTATCAAGAGCGGTAATGCGACTACTCCACTGACGATTTTTCAATATTACCTTTATTTTTTTCCATATTTCTTTTTGAAATTCCATGTATTTGTCCGTTATATGTCTTCTAACAATTTTAATTAACGATAGCATAAATAATTACTCTAATTTAAGATGTAATTCACATTATTCATGTGGGGTGTTCTTGTTACCCTCCGTGGTAGTCTGTGTTATGACAATTCCAGAATATAAAATTCAATCCCTAGCTTAATTTTCATCATGTCTATGTTTGTCTGCATCTAGATTATTTTATTTTGTATTATTTATAACAATTTTATACCGTTATTTATATTATCATGATCTTTTATTCGCAATTTTAGAACTCCAAAAACTTTAGGAACATAATTTGAAGCCAATATTGTACACTGTGACAAACATGAGCAACCAATAAGTTTCCGGACTGCCCTGAATATAGGCAACACACAGTACATGGAAACGGAGAAGTTATTTAGAACCAAGGAAACGCCTGGAATGTATACTAAACGCATCACTTGAAAATCAGAAAGAAGACTAGTCATAAGGCTTGTACGGAGAGATTCCAGAAAAAAATCGCAATAGATCCTTTACATGTTTGCACAAAATCACGTGTAGAAGCTCAGTTCTTAAACAAAATCTGATGCTGTTTGATAGACTGACTCAACGGGCATGGAAGCGATGATCTTCAAATGTTTGTGTAACGGAATAATACATACTAGTGCAGTTCGGAAATATACTGATTGCACTTTATATTTAATTAGCAAAGGAATAAGCAGGAAAACTCGTAACAATACATGTAATACTACGTTACGGGTTGCGAAAAGGAATAACTCTCTTGTGTGAATATATCATCGTCTCATGAACCCATATTGACTACCTCGGGGGTCCGAATCCAAGTTTACAGCACGCAAATCGGGAGTAATAACAGTACGCCACAATACTGGATGCATATTGACGTAGGAAACCGCAAATAACCAGAAGGGCAGACCGCAGAAATCTGCGTCTGAGGTCATGGAAGCGCTACAAGCAGATCTCTCTGTGGAGCTGGAAAAGTGGAGAAGTAGACAGACTTCTCAAATACAATTTATATATATATTTCGGCGATGAAAGATAGTACATACTAAGACATGAAAGTTTACATAAGATTCGATATATGGTCTAGTGGAGAGAGCGCTGGACTTATCCTGTGGACCCCAAGTTCGATCTCCGGCGTACCCCCGATGTATAATTCGTGTTGGGGAAAGCCTTGGTCCAGGTAACAAGAGTTTTCTTCGGAAGTTTCGATTCTCCTGTGACATCCCAAAAAATCGCCATCATTATCTCATCTCATCGTGAGTGTAGCGTAGGCCAGCCTTCTGCGGCGCACCGTAGGTAGCGACCCTGTCGGTAAATTGGTCTGCACGACTACAGGG
Organism: Periplaneta americana; assembly: GCF_040183065.1. Classification (NCBI taxonomy): domain Eukaryota; kingdom Metazoa; phylum Arthropoda; class Insecta; order Blattodea; family Blattidae; genus Periplaneta; species Periplaneta americana. Next base: position 45,578,906 of record NC_091118.1, read on the forward strand.
ACATCATTTTAATTTTACTAACATTTTTAATATTAACTTGGCTATACCTTTGGATCAACGCCGTTTGCTACCCCCTTCCACGGCTGGAGTTCGATGATACTGGCGTAATATACAAACAAATCACGTTACTAGGTATAGGAGGGAAAAAATAGTTCCTCCATTTACGTAAACTAGGAAATATCGCGAATTTTTAGTTTGGTCTTTTTCATTAGGTTTTTGTTTAATCAAAATACAGTACAGTATTAACAATGAGTGTTTTTACTCACGAACTGAACTGTCCATGTGGACGTATTCATTATGCAGTGTATATTATACTGCCTACAGCACATTAGCGTATAATATAGAGAATGAAGTTAAATTGAAAAATAATCATAATATGGATATTTAAACACAATTTTTAAAATGGTGACCGTTCATTTCGATACAGGCTTCAGTTCTAATGTGCATATCATCGCACTATAGACTATTGTACCTAATTCCAATTACCAGTTTCGTCCTTCGTACTAGTAACTCATGTTGAAATAATTCTGTACCTACTCTATAAAAGAGTACCTTACGTACTGTAAATCCAGTCTTCACCTCTGCTCGATCCGAAAAGATAAAATTACTCAGACATACTATCTACTGTCCGTCCAAGTGGTTATGTCGTAGGGTCGTAGAAAGGGAGGAAATCACGTGACAGTTAATTACTTAACGAAGCCCTTTTATTTCAGTTATTTTAAACAGTTGTATAATATTACGTAGACGTCCAATTCCCAACAGAAATTAATGTTCTCAGAAAAGAGCTAAGACAGCCCAGCCACTAGCTGGCGAATAAACGCTGTTGGGGGAAACCGGGATGCGACATAGGCAAACGGACGACAGTACCTGTGCGAAAATGATTCAATATTGAAAGTTCTTTCGTCAATGGAAAACGCGAACATAGTTTTGGAACGTACTGTTTACTATGACCGTAAGGCTACTATGACTGTATATGCGGCCTTGGATCTGTGTGGAGGACGGTTGAACTTCATTAGTAGAAGGGGTGGGAGTGAAGTACATTCAAAAACTCAGGTACAATAAAAATTGAAGTAAAAATAAAATGATGTCCCTGTAGTTTTATGTAGGTGAATGAGAAACAGTCAAGTACCCGCCATTAGTAAAAAAAATTACACGAGTAACATGAAAAACGGAGATACTCTTGATGGCAGTTACCAGAAGCATAGAATGCAGAAACCCAGGTTTAGGGTCATAGGGTGAATCGCTAACAGAGTTTTGCCTAAATCTTGAGAAGATACTAAAAACGAAACTAGAATTTTCACCTTTTTCTATAGTCCGAGTCAGCTTACTTAATATCCTAAGGGTGAAACCTAACCATTTTCCCCCTATTACTACATACGCTAGTGGATTATAGTGATTTTCTAGCTCTCAGGTTGAATTTTCTTTTACAAACTTCGTTTCGAATTTCGGGTACTGACAAATACAACTGGATGTTATTTTCTGTTATGTTGGCAGCAATAATTTCCGTTTGCAGTAAACTAAACTGATGAAAATGCAAATACCTAGGCTTGTGAATTAATAATTAATTAGTAATACCGGTGTTAATATTAATATCAATACACAATTCAGTTCTGTTGCGTTGTGATTCCAATTCAACTCTATATTCAGGCACGTGTAATTAAATAACAAATAGCTTATAGACCTACTTGGTATGAAACATGTATGTAAATATATTTGACATTTTAATGAAATTATTTCCTGTTTAGAGTTTTATTAAAATGTCAAAGAGAGGAAATGGCATGGTAGCGACTTCTCCAAGAAAGAAAGTGCTTGTAAATATTTTAAGTAAGTTATACATTTTAAAGTGGTGTTCTGTTTTCAGAATTCGTAGTAATCATTTCACGTGACCAAACTACAATTTTAGGTTATGTCTCGTTATTCGTAAACTGTTTAGTTAAAACAATGAATTTCTTGTTGCAGACAAAATAAATTTTAGTATTAGATCATACTAATCCTAATTACAAACATAATATGCGAGAAGTTCAGGAGGAAAATACACTATTTCAAAATTTATTGAACCATTTAGAAAACACCTCGCAATATAAAGATAAGATGTGGTAAATAAGTAAGACATTGTTATTGTTTATTATTATACGATTATTGTTATTACGTACGTGGCAATGTGATTTTTCCCTCTTTGGTGATAACTGGTATTAGTTGGCAACACTAAAGATACGGCCAAATTAGACTTTCAGGAACTTCACTTACGTGATCCTCACTATATTATTCTTCCTGTTTAGAAATAAGCACACTAAAGTCAAAACTTTTGAAGTGACAGGGGATTCACAGGATCCCTGTAATGGCGTGAATCGTTACGGTGTTATTGTGATGATGATTATATTTGTAAGGAATTATTCTATTACTTATAAGGATTGATTACGATTGAGAAAAAAATGTAATGCATTTATGTGTTGTACGATTATATTTTCCTTCACTTTTTTTTTTAATTGAACATAACTATATGGTATAGCTGTACAAGTATTTGCAACAGAATTACTGTGGTCGTCCTAACTGGTTTGTTGGAGAACCATTAGTGTGGGTCTACAAGAGAAATAATAAATAATATAATTAATGTAATTATGCAAGTCGTACATTCTAGTAAACACTAAAATTAATGCAAGAGTCGAAGACGTTACTAAATAAGTGAAGTCAGAATAATGTGATGTAACTCTTTTCCGTTGCCAAGCAATTGACGTCAAATGTCTAAACTTTCGTAACATTTTATCCTTTTGAACGTGAATCATAAATATTTCACGTTAAAAAAAAGCGTGAACTGCTAAGTCTATGATGCTGCACCGATCCAAAATTATTCGTATAGGTGTAATGTATAGAAGAGTATTTGCATTTAAAAATACTGAGACTTTTTGTAATGCCACAGTTTAAGGTCGCTTCACTATTTTAGTAAACGCTATTTCACTTCGTGCGATATATTGACTCCTAGATAATGAATAAGAAATAAATATGGCCAATAGTTCAAGACAATCCTACCTAAACACGGAAAGTCCAAAACGATTTATTTATATGAATAATCTACGTTTTAAGTGCAATTGATGAGAAAATGTAGCATTGTAGCGTAATACGGAGGTAAAGAATTGCCCACTAGCACTGCCATCGTGATCTAGACCAGGCCGTAATGCAGGTTGTGTGACGTCACTCGATGAGTCGGGCTTTTCTATTTGAGTATACGGAGCTGAGTGAAATATATTACTTTATAGCGTGTCGGCGCTCAATTTTATTTAGTGTAATGTGTGTATAAGACCCCTTCACACTTCTTATTGCATAATATGTTGCAGAAATAATTACAAAGCTGTGTTATTTTAATGTGAACGGAGTTTTACATGGTAACATAACCTGGTTGCATCAACATTTTAAGTTTGGAATGGAAGCTATTTCGAGATTTAATAAAGAAGAATTATTTATATTGTGATTTTAATTTAGCACGTCTACCTTCCTTACTTGTAGGTACAAAATTTACCACAGTCCCTCCTATGAAATTAGTGTATGTACAGTTGTGTGTTATTCTGGTAGGTTAGATAAATACAATTCATTACAACCCAGTATAGTAAGGAACAAATAAATAATACAATTAAATTTTTATTCAATGTAATATGTGCATAAGTTCCATTTATGTGTTGCATAATGTGGCAGGAATAATAAATAACACTGTGTTATTTTTATGTGAAGAGAATTTACCATGTTACCATAACCTATCTGCGTCAACATTTTAGGCTTAAGTTGAGAACGAAAACGGTTTTGAGATTTAATAAAGAAGAATATATTTTTAGGATAAACTTCAGAACACGGTTACCGTCCTTACTTATAGGTAGAAAATTCACCACAGTCCCTCATATGAAATGTACATACGTTATATTACTTAGTAGCGCTGAGGTATAGTTCCGGTAATTTCTGAACTGAAAACAGTTGAATTTATTTTTTGTGGAGATGCATTTGATCCTATAAGCAAGGCATATTAAAATCCTGAACGAACCGAACTAATTTGTATATGCAAGATGTATGAATACGAAGGGAACTACCTCAGCGCTAGTTTAGCCCTAGTAACATATTAGACTAATCAGACTTCAGACTGGAGTACCGTCTGAAACGAATAAATACAATTGAAGTGTAGACAAATTGCATTTATAAGTTATACGTAGCGTTATGCTTAATTATAATGCATAATTGCGAATATGGAAATAAGGCAAGTACTGATAGAATAAACATAACCTATAACTTCAAAACATTAAAATATGCGTGCGATGCAACTGAAAATTGTTGAAACGTGCATAAATGAATGTGCAAGAATTTCGTAATGAAGCATGAGTGCTTTATTTCAACTAATTACAATTCTAGATACTGTAACAGTAATGAAAACTATAGGGTATAATTTTTCGTAATATACTATATGTATCTCGTTTTTAGTTCAAATTTGTATATTATCAAACGTCGTATTATTTACTCGTATAATGTAGGTTATTCACAAATAAAAAGGGCGCAATAATTTAAATTTAATAAGACAAATACGGTAAACTAACAATAATGGATTAGACAAGAGTAACATCGGTAACGCTGCACTTAGGCCTAATCACAACTTACTTTACATGCCAGTCAATGTTTCACTTTCACGTATATATTATTACACATATTTAGCCTACTGTTTATAAGACCAAAATTTTACTTAACCACATAAGGGCGCAATATTTAATCGAAATAAAGGCAGGTATTACACATACGAACTTTGCCTGCAACAACGTAATTTTCACACCAAAAATAATATTATACCTTAAATTGCAAGTAAATTGTGTCTCAAGTGTCTCACAATCACTGTTTAAAATTTTACTGACGCAATTACACTGCATTTCAGAGAAATATATGTTATTCTTCATGCACTGCAACTAATTCATATGGTTGAAAGACCGCCTTTCGCGATCAGCTGTTAAGCGAGTCACGTGGTCTGCCTTACGGCCTGTATTAGATCACGATGGCAGTGCCACTAGGCGAAGCACAAACTAAAGAGTACGCGTGCTGCCATCTGTCGAATGTCGAGTAATGTACTTGCTTGCAAGTGAATAAGTGACGAGCATTATCTGATTATAAAAATATGAAACAATAAAAAGCCATAAATAAAGAAGGTAAGCTAGCGAATTCTAAATGAGGCAGCAGATCAAGTGGACGGCTTCAAATACTTGTGATGTACTATAACCAGTAACGTGAGCTGCAGCCTTAACTTTATTTCAAATAATCTTAGATTACATGGAAGACCAATCTATAACTTACATGTCTTTCTTGGAAGAAACAGCCTAGAAATTATATAACTTTTCCAAATCCGATTCATTTCATCTTCAACAACCGAGCTGTGTCCACAGGGACGGAAGGAAATAGTATGATGAAACCGTATAAGTCCATTTCTTATACAGAACAAGGTTTCTTATCTGTCGAGACACTGAACGCCGACGTTTTCTGTATAGACAGTCCGTCGCCCTCAATTTCACAGGCATAAGTAAAGTTCTACATCATTTGCTGCTCTGGAGCAGGAATCCAAGCCGAACAAGATGGACGATTGGAAGCAAAGCCCAAAGTGCAGATCCTCTCATCTGTTACCCCATACAGTTGGGGGGAAGAAGCCCTTCTTACAAGACAAATGACGGCCTTGAATTCCATTCGTCAAAATTCCCTTCGTAGGCAGCACCACGAAGTTAAGACGCCACCATGGAACAAAATCCTGTCAGACGGTTTTAAATTTACTGGATCTATTCTTGAAATCGCATCTGCTTTCGTGTTTTAAAAGAAAGAGCGCAGTGTAAGTTACGCATTATCTTCATACGTTTCGCAAAGTAAATATTAAACCTGGACACACAGACGCAGTCATTCCATTAGACCCGATTTTTATTTGGATTCAGATTCAGACGACTGTAATCGACTTTTTATCTTCAGTTTCATCAACGCAATAGCAATCGTCTACGTAATGCACTCGTATTCATCATCATTGTTGTTGATGACATCGTTATGGTTTTTACAATCTTCACGTTTTCGAAATCCCACTCGTCAAAATATCATAGTATTCACAGTCGTCACATTCTCGCCGTATTCACAGTCGTCACATTGTCGCTGTATTCACAGCCGTCACACTGTCGCCGTATTTACAGTCGTCACATTGTCGCTGTATTCACAGCCGTCACATTGTCGCCGTATTTACAGTCGTCACATTGTCGCTGTATTCACAGCCGTCACACTGTCGCCGTATTTACAGTCGTCACATTGTCGCTGTATTCACAGCCGTCACATTGTTGCTGTATTCACAGCCGTCACATTGTCGCCGTATTTACAGTCGTCACATTGTCGCTGTATTCACAGCCGTCACATTGTTGCTGTATTCACAGTCGTCACATTCTCGCCGTATTCACAGTCGTCACATTGTCGCTGTATTCACAGTCGTCACATTCTCGCCGTATTCACAGTCGTCACATTGTCGCTGTATTCACAGCCGTCACACTGTCGCCGTATTTACAGTCGTCACATTGTCGCTGTATTCACAGCCGTCACATTGTTGCTGTATTCACAGCCGTCACATTGTCGCCGTATTTACAGTCGTCACATTGTCGCTGTATTCACAGCCGTCACATTGTTGCTGTATTCACAGTCGTCACATTCTCGCCGTATTCACAGTCGTCACATTGTCGCTGTATTCACAGTCGTCACATTCTCGCCGTATTCACAGTCGTCACATTGTCGCTGTATTCACAGCCGTCACACTGTCGCCGTATTTACAGTCGTCACATTGTCGCTGTATTCAGAGCCGTCACATTGTCGCCGTATTTACAGTCGTCACATTGTCGCTGTATTCACAGCCGTCACATTGTCGCTGTATTCACAGTCGTCACATTGCACAGTGGGCCAGATTGATTAAAAAATGGGACAAAATTGAAAAAATGAACTTTTTTTTTACAATACCTTTGACAGTGTATACTCATAGTAGGGATGTTGGTGAGCACTAAACTCATGATGCTTCATCGATAACATGTTTTAACAACTGTGGCTACAGCCTTGAAAGAGAGCTACTGTAACCAGGCGATAGCGCACCAGTCAGTCCTAGGCCGTGCGCTTGAGACAGTGGTGTGTGTTACGTGGTCATATTCGTGAATTAAGAAGTAACAATGGCTGAGAATGTTAGAACAAAGGGTAGGTTTTACTAGGAATACATGTAATTTTCAATTGGTTTATATAGAGTGTAAATATTTGTGATAACTCGGAGGAATGCAATTTAAGCTAATATATTTTAGTTTTCAATATTTAAAGAGGGTTATAAAGTGCGTGTCACTCGATGTTACGAAACCTTTTGTGTCGATGGTTTAAACAGACCCTATAGATTGCAGAAAAGTCGTATTCAGCTGCAGCTACTTGCACTTTTCTGTTTAATGTGCGAAAATTCAGATACCTACGCACAGTATTATTCATTGCTATTCCAGATGACCGCTGTTTTTTACACCGTGAAATCGTGGAAATCCTGCTACAAAATAATAATAATAATAATAATAATAATAATAATAATAATACACGTGAGTTTGTTATTTCATAATTAGGATTACGTGAAAATTGTTAACAAGATTTTTCTTCAGAACTAAAGAAAAAAATAGTTCATTCTGCAGTAATTTGAATAAAAGATAGCAGAATTGCTACAGAATTAAAAATAAATAGGAAGAGAAATATGGCAGTTCATTGGATCAAGAATTTAAGCTGCTCCCATGTAATAAATTTCATGTTGAACATGTTGCTGGATGTTCATAGTTGTAGAGTCATTCTGGTCATCCAAGAAAATTGTTCTCTGAATCATCTCAGAAGACCAAGAGGAGGAAAACTGAACATCCCAGAGAAGCTGCTGATCCTACTGCGCTTGCTCTTGCTACTCAGTTAAATCTAAAGGCTTCTGGTAAAAAGAAGCAGCTAAACTAATGGAAAATGCTCTAAGTACACCAACCCGTGCGGCAAAAATTCCAACTGCACATACCAAGCATAGTAGTTCCTGCAAAAATGTTGCAAAATATAGTGGTGATGACGTTTTAGCCCTGATAATGGATACGAAATTATCTAAGTACCAGTACACTTTATTGAGACAACAAGCAAATTGTAGAAATGTAGCTTTATATCCAGCGTACAATGAGTTTGAGAAGCAAAGCTGCATTGCTATCCATGTGATATTATTCTGACAGAAATAAGTGCGGAAGTGAAGTTACAGAGTCTGTTAGACGAATTTATGAAAAGGAGAAAGGAAGAAATTCAGAGTCGGTTTCCAAATGAGATGGGACTTCTTGTGGACAAACCTAAACCAGGAGAGAGTGGAACCTCAAACAACGGGAATAATACTAGAAGATTCTTCTCAAATCCCGAATTAACATATCCATAACCGGGATAGATAAAGACTTAAATTATACGTTTTGCAGTTGTTCTTCGAGTAATTTCTAGTGGAAGAGACATTAAAATTGATTCTTTGGATCAATATGCGCTAGAAAATGCAAAATTGTTCATTCAGAAGTATCCCTGGTTTAACCTCCCAGCTAGCGTACACAAAATCCTCATCCATGAGTTTCAGAATATTAACTCAGCTCTGCTTCCAATTGCACAGTTATCTGAAGAGGCTCATAATAAAGATATTAAAATAATATATCAAGAGCCCCACACAAGGAAAATTTCTCGTAAAAACACAATGACAGATTTAGTCAACAACCTTATCATATATTCCGATCCTCTCATTTCACATATCAGAAAGTCACATAAAAAATACAAAACTCACTTGTGGGAGGAAGCATTACAGCTACTGAAAGACTCTAGTGAGGAGGAAGAAGAAGAAAGTGCCATTCATGAAGAAAATGTCAGTAATGAAAATGTAATGATGAGGAATCAGATATTGAATAAAAAAAATTATGTTGTGAAAGTGCTTTTAACTTAAAGAAAAAGTGACAACTATTGAATAATTATTGATTTTATGCATCCAAGAAAACAATAGAGACATAAAATAATTTTGTCCCATTTTGAATCGATTCTGGCCCACTGTGCATTGTCGCCGTATTTACAGTCGTCACATTGTCGCTGTATTCACAGCCGTCACATTGTTGCTGTATTCATAGTCGTCACATTGTCGCTGTATTCACAGCCGTCACATTGTCGCCGTATTCGCTGTCGTCACATTGTCGCCGTATTCACAATCGTCACATTGTTGCCTTATTGGAAGTCGTCACATTGTCGCCGTATTCACAGTCGTCACATTGTCGCCGTATTCACAGTCGTCACATTATCCCCGTATTCACAGTCGTCACATTATCCCCGTATTCATAGTCGTCACATTGTCGCTGTATTCACAGTCGTCACATTATCCCCGTATTCACAGTCGTCACAATATCGCCGTATTCACAGTCGTCACATTGTCACCGTATTCACAGTCGTCACATTGTCGCCGTATTCACAGTCGTCACATTATCCACGTATTCACAGTCGTCACATTATCGCCGTATTCACAGTAGTCACATTATCCCCGTATTCACAGTCGTCACATTGTCGCCGTATTCACAGTCGTCACATTATCCCCCTATTCACAGTCGTAATATTGTCGCCGTATTCACAATCGTCACATTGTCGCCGTATTCACAGTCGTCACATTATCCCCGTATTCACAGTCGTAATATTGTCGCCGTATTCACAATCGTCACATTGTCGCTGTATTCACAGTCGTCACATTATCCCCGTATTCACAGTCGTCACACTATCGCCGTATTCACAGTCGTCACATTATCGCCGTCTTCACAGTCGTCACATTGTCGCCGTATTCACAGTCGTCACATTATCCCCGTATTCACAGTCGTCACATTATCGCCGTATTCACAGTCGTCACATTGTCACCGTATTCACAGTCGTCACGTTGTCGCCGTATTCACAGTCGTCACATTATCCCCGTATTCACAGTCGTCACACTATCGCTGTATTCACAGTAGTCACATTATCCCCGTATTCACAGTCGTCACACTATCGCCGTATTCACAGTCGTCACATTATCGCCGTCTTCACAGTCGTCACATTGTCGCCGTATTCACAGTCGTCACATTTTCCCCGTATTCACAGTCGTCACATTATCGCCGTATTCACAGTCGTCACATTATCGCCGTATTCACAGTCGTCACATTGTCACCGTATTCACAGTCGTCACATTATCGCCGTATTCACAGTAGTCACATTATCCTCGTATTCACAGTCGTCACATTATCGCCGTATTCACAGTCGTCACATTGTCACCGTATTCACAGTCGTCACATTATCGCCGTATTCACAGTCGTTACATTGTCACCGTATTCACAGTCGTCACATTATCGCCGTATTCACTGTCGTCACATTGTCACCATATTCACAGTAGTCACATTATCCCCGTATTCACAGTCGTCACATTATTGCCGTATTCACAGTAGTCACATTATCGCCGCATTAACAGTCGTCACATTATCGCCGTATTCACAGTCGTCACATTATCGCCGTATTCACAGTCGTCACATTATCGCCGTATTCACTGTCGTCACATTATCGCCGTATTCACAGTCTTCACATTATCGCCGTATTCACAGTCGTCACATTGTCACCGTATTCACAGTCGTCACATTATCGCCGTATTCACAGTCGTCACATTGTCACCGTATTCACAGTCGTCATATAACGTGGTATTAGCAATTGTTATATTCTCATCGTACTCGCAGTTGCAATGTTGACGTTAAACGTATGAAAGAACATCTAATTCCACACATAATGTTAAATTATGCTCCTAGATGAAGAAGAAAAATGAAGGCGGAGAACACGATAAAGACTTCAATGCTAGATAGTTTGGAAGGAACGGGCGAAGCAACCCATTCCGAGTGTTTTTGTCATGATGAAGACGACAACCAATAAAATGATTATAGCCGAAATATTGAAACAGAGAGTGACGGTACAATGATGAAGAGAAATGGGAAAACCTCAAGAAACACCCTCACGAAACTTAGCTTTATTCAACACGAATACATTTTTCCATGAACGGGATTAGAATTCCACCGCCGTGTAGTAACGGTTACCTTGCCTGATCATGGAACTAGAGGCCCGGATTCAAATCCTGGTTTGGTCAAGTTACCTGGTTAGGTCTTTTCCAGGGCTTTTTCTCAACCATTCGAAGCAGAATTGCTGGGTAACTTTCGGCGTTAGTCTTCGGACTCATCTCCCCTTCATTAGCATCATTGCATTAATCATCTTTAACGATTGCAGGTTGACCACGAAGACGTGGTGTGCGTGGTTCCGGGATTCGCTTACAGATGGCATGTCTGCGGGAGCTGCACATACCCCAGACAAGCCGCAAAGTCTTCAATGAGCGGACTGCGATTTAACGGGGGAGTGCGACTACCTTCGGATAGATGGTGCTTTGGTGGATCGTGGAATCGACGGCGGCGTGTCCCTCTGGTTAAGGATGCAGCAGATTTAAATACGTGAATTGAAAACAGATGTCGTCGATCTGAGAATGCTGCAGAGGAACATCACAGGAAGTAGCCACCGGCGTGGCTCAGTCAGTTAAGGCGCTTGCCTGCCGGTCTGAAGTTGCGTTCGGGTGCGGGTTCGATTCCCGCTTGGACTGATTACCTGGTGGGTTTTTTCAGAGGTTTTCCCCAATCGTAAGGTCAATGCCAGGTTTCTATGACGAATCCTCGGCCTCATCTCGCCAAATACCATCTCGCTATCACCAATCTCATCGACGCTAAATAACCTAGTAGTTGATACAGCGTCGTTAAATAAAAAAATCATCATAGGTAGGCGGAAGTATGGTCTCCTATGAAACCTGGATGATATGGCTGAATCGATACGATGGCATCAAACAGTCAAACATGCGTTTGGAAAAAGCGATGCTGCGGACTTCTAAATTCATCCCAATGGTCGCACAATAATCCTAAAGGCGGTGCTTGTCCCAAAGGCCGAAGGAAAGAAAACGGGATTAGAACCCGGGTTCCAAGTAACCGTAAGTCAATTTTCTGTCAACTAAGCTACCTACGTGGCGATTATCTGATTTTTCCCCAAGTGTAAAGCAAATATCAGGTAATACTACGACAAAGTCATACCATCAAATGCCATTTTTCTATCACCGATCTCTTCCAAACGACGCTAGGTAATTTCGCAGTTAACACAGAGTCGTTAAATAAATTGTTTAAAAATAGGAAGGAATTCTTTCTTTTGGCATCTGCTATGCCGCAACTGCTCCAGTTTCGCCACGTTATAATTTCACCGTAACTTTACACTATAATTATATTCTGTGAAATTGAAAAGAGGCCTCCAATTATAATTTGTAAAACGCAGTTTGAAATACTGATTTCGCTACGCTTCACGCCACATACAACTACGAAATGCACACAAAATAAAGTGCTTGTATTTTTCATGCGATTTCAGCACTGCCGTGCAAAATGCACCAGGACTTCTGTGAAGTTTAATTCATCCTGGATTAAAATTAAGCACAGAAAAAGGGCAAGCGGAGGCAGTAACCTGGTTGCGGTAGTAAACGCGGCTTCACATTTCTTTACCAACAAATCTTCATTCATGTTTGTATTAATTAAGGTAGTGCAGGTTACAAAAGGTCGCGAGTCAATTAGCAAAGACCCGGTAATGCACCATTCTGCGTTCCAGACTCCATAATGAGCAGCAGAGAAAAAGCAAGTATAAAAAGGTCGCTTCCCATTACAGTTGTGCAAACAAAGGACCCCTAGGCACGGTGCTCAGAGTTTCAACACGAATCCGTTGCTTGTAACTCCCTTCAAGCGAATAAAATTAAATCCATACGAATAGTTTAGAAATTAATATTTCGCGGTGAAAGTGTAACTCAACAGGCAATAAAATTGAATTAGCTATACGAGTAGTATTTTGCATTAAAGTAGCTAACAATAAGTTGGGAAGTTCTATAAAATAGGTATTAATATGGAATTCCTTATACATAAGACATTATTTTGTGCGAGATCGTGCGTATTTACTTGTTTTCCGCACAGAACCAATACGCGGTAAGTGTGAAATACCACACTCAGTATTCCCAACGTAACACACACAACAATTTCCCTCTTCTTACCGCTTAAGCGCGACATTCATTTTACTGCTTTAGGCTTTTAACATATTATTTTTTGAGACGTTTAACATAGCAATAATTATAAATTGGAAACTTACCACTGCAATTTCACCTAAATTGCAATGTTAATTATTGTTTTTAAATATTTGCAAAAATTAAGTAAAGTCTACTACTCCACGAAACTTATTGCATTCCTGATACAAGTAACATTAAGGAAGCCGTGAAAAAATCAACAAGATTCCAGATGCCGATGTTATTACTGCAATATGTTATATAAATAATATTGTTAAAATATTAAAATGAAAAATAAATCACTACATAACCTTACCGTTTGTTTTAAGTTTGCATTTTTTATAGACTGGGGGGGGGGGGGAAAGACAGACGTATATCACGGCCTGCTGGAGTATAGTAAACACAGAAAACATTTTATAGCAACAATGTCGAAGAAAGATATTTTGGTTTTTCGATGTTGCCGTCATTAAACAGAAACCAACATGGAGATTTCATTGCAATTAATTAGACATTCGTCTTTCAGGTATGTAATAAACGATCTTCGCACAAAATAATGTACGATACACGAGCGGTATGTTTGTTTTCATGTTCTCGGAAATTAAAAAAGCTCAACTACGTTTCGCTTTTTCAATCTTTTCCTCGACCATGAAAACGTCAACATACCGCTCTTGTAACGCATATTACTATTACAACTGCAAGGGCCTGTTTTCTAATACTATTGTTTAACTCAACGAGCTAGAAGTAAGGATATGGAGTGGCGTTCATGTCTGTATCAGCGCTCTCGGTGGTAGGCCTACTAGCTTGAACTACCGGCCGCCATATTTTAACTGGTTAGCTCGCTTTAGCAGAAGGAGGTGTATAAGCACGTGGAGATTTGCTCTGCTTATAACTGCAGCAACCGAAGCGACAAAACAAAAAATATGTCATATTTCAAGTAAGTAGTCTGCAATAATTTGGTATTACTATACACATAATAACAGTTATTGAGAGAAATATTCTGTAACGTGTTCATTGTTTTTTACAGATTCCCACTGAAAAATGATTTGTTAACTAAGCAGTGGGTTTCACAAATGGAGAGAAATGGTTTCCCACAATACATAGTGTTTTGTGTTTTCAAATTTCTGCACATTTAAACGACAAGCCTAAAATTCTTTCAATCATTTTTTATCATAATACACTGCTCTCTTAAATTGACTGAGCATATTGGGAATTAAATCAATGGCCTTCCCAAAACAATCTACGAAATGTTTCATATAAAAACATATCTCGAAAAGGAAGCAAAAAACGAGAAAATTGTATTAAACTTTCTGTTTTAAATATATGAAAGAGTAACCCCCGAAATTAATGACATTACTGACGGTTCACCCTGTGTACAATCGCCCTTGGTCAATTGGCTATTGGAACTGCAACATCACAATAATTATAAAAATGAAATGTGAACTTGCACATCACGTATAACATTAATTTTCTCTGAATATTTAAATCACCAGCAATCAAAACGTCATTAAAAATAATTAATACAGTTACACATGTACAGATCCACACGCAAGTACTGGGAAGCAGCGCAAACACACAGACAGAGCTCTCCAATCTGATTTCCCTTGTGTAAGGTTGTGGTCATATATTCCGACCCCACCGAATAGGCAACACGCAAAAGAAATGGGATGTCAAGAGAGTGAATATGGGCTTCCTTCTTTGCGATGCATCAAACGGAGCAGCACGTGTTCAGAAATAGCAACCTTCTGGTCCAGGAATGGCATCTTAGCGTTTCGCTCCCCCTAACGCATTCTTCTAAGAAGTAAAGGCTAAATATTGCGTTGCATTCAACTTCCAACAAGAAGTTCTGTAAACAACTTTACCGCACACGTTCTTCCAACTACAGGTTTTCTACTTTTTGACAGGCGCTTAGACCTTAATTTACAATCTGGGATATGGGCAATTCATTATTCTTAGTTGTATCCTAGCAACGAGGAGTGTTTTCAAGCTCTTCTTCAGAAAATCACGAGATTTTTCCCTTGCTAAATAAACAATACCATCTGAAATGACATAAATTATCAGTAAGTACCTATTTTACAGATAAATTTAGGAAAACGCTATTTCAAGTAAATGTCTATGTGACTATGGCTTGTTCTTGTAAATACTGAACACTGTAGACGAAATTACTATCGCTTTTAGACATTTATTTCTTAAACACGACTGTGTTCTTAGGAAAATATTTGCGGCTAAAAGGGATGAAGTTACACGAGAATGGAGAAAGTTACACAACGCAGAACTGCACACATTGTATCCTTCACCTGACATAATTAGGAACATTAAATCCAGACGTTTGACATGGGCAGGGCAGGTAGCATGTATGGGAGAATCCAGAAACGCATATAGAGTGTTAGTTGGGAGAACGGAGGGAAAAAGATCTTTGGAGAGGCCGAGATGTAGATGGGAAGATAATATCAAAATGGATTTGAGGGAGGTGGGATATGATGACAGAGACTGAATTAATCTTGCACAGGATAGGGACCGATGGCGGGCTTATGTGAGGGCGGCAATGAACCTCCGGGTTCCTTAAAAGCCATTTTAAGTAACTAATCGCGACTCTTTCAGCGTGTCTCGACAGTGAAACCTGGCCTGGCTATGCGCGAAACGATTAGTTTATTCTTCTTGTTATATTACATAAAGCTATTTTTGGAACTTACTGTGAGAAATCTGAGAGCGAGGGTTGTTTAGGGCTGACTTAAATATATTTCACAAGCACCCGGCGTCCTCTTCCAACCAGACATTGTCAATCAAGGACATCCAGAGCATGTGATTCATCCCTTAAAGATAAACCTTTAACAGTACACACTTTTTCCTTCTTCACTAAAATCAGTTATAATCTGACTCAGAGTCGCTCGAGAGTCGTCCGACTAGGAATCGGTCGAGAGTCGTCTGACTCGGAGTTGATCGAGAGTCGTCTGACTCGGAGTTGATCGAGAGTCGCCCGATTCGGAGTCGATCGAGAGTCGTCTGACTCGGAGACGATCGAAAGTCGTCTGACTCGGAGACGATTGAAAGTCGTCTGACTTACTCGGAGACGATCGAAAGTCGTCTGACCCGGAGTCGATCGAGAGTCGTCTGACTCGGAGTCGATCCAAAGTCGCCTAATTCGGAGTCGATAGAATCGTCTGACTCAGAGTCGATCGAGAGTCGTCTGATTCGGATCGACTCGGATCGATCGAGAGTCGTCTCACTCGGAGTGAAGCCGAGAGTCGTGTGACTCGAAATTAAAAATCGTTTTCGTTTCCATTTCATTTATTAGGCCTATATTTCGTAGATCTTACATTTGTAGCTTAAGATGTCGAAGAAGTTAAAAATTGTAAATATATATATATATATATATATATATATATATATATATATATATATACAATACACAGCAAGTAGATAAATTGAATTTACAAGGAGAAACCATTAATCAGCTGAGTAGAAGGTATGAGTACGTTTAATTCTATTATTAACTTTTTTCCTTAACCTTCAGAGCTTTAAAGTTCAAATTGAGTACACTGAAAAACAGAATACATGAATAGCGAACTTCATTTTTATGATTATTCAGATTAACAGACGGTAGATGGAGATCAGATTTGTATTACGAAAAAATTATCAATGCTTATCGTAAAATTAGCAATGCTTTCATTAGTACTGACAGTATCTTAATTTCCGTCCACATGTTTCGTCTACAGCTGAGGCAGACATCATCAGTGGCGAGGCACTGTCGTCCCTGGCATGCTGAGGAGATCACTACGCCCGAGATGTATGCAACAGGAAACATTTATTTCAATATTTATCGAAAAGTTAGAGAAAGTGGACATACAATATTTCGATCGCTAAGTAGGCTAATTTTTGTGCAAATGGAATTTTGTTCCCCGACTGAATACACAATTTCAATTCTGCAAGTGGGCGTGCAAAAAACTAATAATCATACTAGCATTTGATACGTTTGTGTAGAAAATTATTTGCAATAAGGATCCAAAATTTAATTTCCATTCATCTCAAAATTCATTTTTATGAATCCCTTTAGCCAAACACCATCGATTATGTAGTGAATTTATGTTCAGCATTAAATTCTAGTCATTTTCTATTGATTAAAACACATCCTGACCAGATATTTATAACACTATTTCAAGAACTTTCTATCTTAACGACTTATGAAATGTTAGTATGAGAAAACAAAGCTTTATTTACATACTACTAAAAAAAAAAAAAACGTTTCCACCTCTGGAATTCATAGATACCTTAATATCAGACTTAATAGGATCTATAAATTCCAATGTGAATTGTAAAATACATTTGAACAAGTTAAAAGAATTCTTAAGGTCCCCCAGTTCTCTATGTTCTGTTAAACCGATTCCCAGTAATTACAGAATTATATTTAAACAAGGTTGGGCGACTAATTACCTGTACATATTTTACGTGTAATTTACATGTAAAATACGTAATGTAATGTGTACTCTTTTGTACACGGAGTAATAAAATAACATTTATTGATTTTGACAATCTAATCATCAATTACTTCATTCATTTTAAGTCCTGATAAGAAAAATGTCTGCTGCAGCAGAAAAAAAATTGTGACTTATACTGCAGTTTTTACATAGATTGCAAAATTTGTTCATATTTACTTCCACTCACTCTAATACTTAGAAAATAGCAACGCTTTGCTTACCTTCAGTTTGTTTCTTGGAAAAACCCCATAATATCTTAACTAATTTTTTGGAGATATTATACAACACAACTAATAGTGAATAAACCTAACATTAGGAACTAATATCACTTGTTAAATACATTTTCCCCTTTGCTGTGGAGACCTTCGGTCCTAGGAGTCATGACGATAAAGTTTTGGTATCTCAAATCGGCCAAATTTTGATCTCCATTACCGGTGATCGCCATTGCACTACTTATTTGCGTCAACGCTTAAGTATTGCTATTCAACGCGGAAATGCAATGAGCGTTTTAGGTACTCTTCCCGAATCCAGCCCTTTGGACGAACTCTTTCTTCTGTAAAATTTATAAAAAAAAATAATAAATAAAAAATGTTGACATTTAAAATAAAATTAATTGGTCAAAACAATTCTTTATTGATTTCCCGAAAGTTTTGCTTTTTTTGTGGGGATTTAAAAATAAACGATTCTAGTGATAAAGGCCTTCTTAAAGTATAACAGTTTAAGATGAATATTATGATTTGAATAAAATAACTCATTAATTTTCCAAATTTTATGTGGTATCAAAGAGTTGGGAAGCATGGCTGAATAGACTTTTGTATGTCAGAACATTAATAAACTTATTTTTTCAATCTTCGCTTCCACTGACATTACTTTGTTGGTCGTAGGCCATGTGTACAGTTCTGTGTAGAAACCTTTGACTTCATCCGGTATGAATTGTAAAATCTTCTTAAGGTCTTCATTTTTTTAAACATTTTATTCGTAGCCTCGAGTTATATGCTAGGATTTTAGCAGTTAAAACTAATTTTTCATCACAAACTGAACAAAGAAAGACTAAAAATAAAAGTTCTTGGAGATTTTTTACGTATTTTAAACTTATTACGTTAATTACGCATTATTTACGCGTGTTTTACTGTAATGTAAATAACCTTTTTTATTCATAAAGTTCCAACGCTGTATTTAAACTTATTAAACCTAATTTGTTTACGTTGTTATTTAGCTATGCTGTATCAACGTCGATGAAATTAATAATAATAATAATAATAATAATAATAATAATAATAATGATTTATTTTAGCTGGCAGAGTTAAGGCCGTAAGGCCTTCTCTTCCATTCAACCAGCAAAAAGTATGCATACATATGTATTAACTTACAAAGAATTCAACAATTTGATTTAGATAAGAGCTACATGTATACAAGCGTTATTTACGAATTAAACAACAAAATACTATGAACTATTAATTAAACACTGAAATACAAACTATGTAGCAGAATTAAGCTAAAATACATAGAATGTTATTATATTTCAAATAATGTTAGATAATATAAAGAGATTATTATGAGACAATTTTGAAAATACAGCACTATCAGGATGCATGTCTAAAGGAAGGAGTAACAATGTAGACAGTGATAGTTTAAGTCAGTATGATTGGAGTGAAATGCTAAGAAGGTTATCTTTTAAGCTGTTTTTAAAAGTGTTTATTGTCTTGCAGCCCCTAATACTTTGTGACAGGGAATTCCATTGTCGCGAGGTGGATACTGTAAAAGATGATGAATAACGAGATGTTCTATGAAGAGGTATACTTAACGTGCCACAGATAAGTGATCTGGTATTTACGTCGTGGTTAGAGTATAGATAAGAGAAACGAGAAAGAAATGGTTATAGCGAGATGGTATCTGGCGAGATGAGGCCCAGGATTCGCCATAGATCACCTGACATTCGCCTTACAGTCGGGAAAAACCTCTGGAAATACCGAACCAGGTTACCAGCCCAAGCGGGAATCGAACCCACGCCCAAACATGGCTCCGGATGAGAAGGCAAGCACCTCTGCCGACTGAGGTACGCCGATTAAACCGTATTAAATAAGGTAATACTAGTTCTGAGCTGTGCGTAATTTCAATAACTCCCCTTCAGTTACGTAGGCCTACAATCTAGATTTTACTGCATTATCTTCAGCTGTTAGGTGCTAGACTTTTGAAAGTATTAATTTCGAAAAACAGAAATTCAGTTATGAATGCATCAATTCAGAACCGGACACAACCGCAGCCCGGGGGCCTTGGATTTCATTATCCCGGGTTAGAATCAAGTAATGGACGCCATTCATAATTCATTTTTGTTTTGGAATTCGGTTCATTTCAATTGCTAAATGGGGCGCGGGATTGCCAAGCTCCTAAAAACCAATTATCCGAGACAGACTCATCAGGAGGGGCTGGCACCTGCAGCCGTGCTCAATGGACTCACCTCCATTGTGCCCCAGTCGTTTGCGCCGCACAAAAGAAGCTCTGACGTAGGAATTTCGGAAATATTTTGTAATTGACTTGTGAAACCCACCCGCGCTACAGCCAGGAGATGGTCTCAAGGGTTCAATCTCGTGGCACTTGGCACGGAATGTGGCGGCTGGTACACTGCATTGAGAAACTCACTACATGCATGCGAAACACACGGAAAACATCACCTCTTGCAATACATGGCAACTCCACAACCGTGTACCCATCAATGTTTCACTGAATGACAAATTTATTGGAAGAGACTTTCAGAGGGTGAAGTACGAAAAGACAAGATTAATCTTAAAGATTTACAGACTTACTTACAAATTAATTTTAGAGAATCCGGACGTTCATTGCCGCCCTCTTATAAGCCCGCCATTGGTCCCTATCCTGAGCAAGGTTAATTCAGTCCCTACCGTCATATTCCACCTTCCTCAAATCCATTTTAATATTACCCTCCCACATACGTCTTGGCCTCCCCAAAAGACTTTTCCACTCCGGCCTCCAAACTAACATTATATGCGATGAAAAGTGAGTGGAACGGAGAAAAATTCTCTCCGGCACAGGGATTTGAACCCCGGTTTTCAGCTCTACGGTCTATCCACTAAGCCACACCGGATTCCCATCCCAATGTCGGATTGAATCCTCTCAGTTTAAGTTCCATGTCTTGGGTTCCCTCTTGTGGCCTACCCTCATGCACTGCGTCATAAATGTATGACAATAGCACAATGTCCACACATGTGCAGAGGTGCACTCGTTATGAGTGACTATGTGGCCGGGATCCGACGAAATAAGCGAAAGGATTCAATCCGACATCGGGATGGGAATCCGGTGTGGCTCAGTGGATAGAGCATCAGCACGTAGAGCTGAAAACCCGGGTTCAAATCCCGGTGCCGGAGAGAATTTTTCTCCGTTCCACTAATCTTTCATCATATGATGACGCAGAATTTCTGTACGGAAATATCATATATATTCGGTACATCATAATAATATAACTTTATATGCATTTCTGGACTCACCCATACGTGCTACATACCCTGCCCATCTCAAACGTCTGGATTTAATGTTCCTAATTATGTCAGGTGAAGAATACAATGCGTGCACTTCTGCGTTGTGTAGCTTTCTCCATTCTCCTGTAACTTCATCCCTCATAGCCCCAAGTATTTTCCTAAACATCTTATTCTCAAACACCCTTAACCTCTGTGTCTCTCTCAAAGTAGAGTCCAAGTTTCACAACTATAAAGAACTACCCGTAATATAACTGTTTTTATAAATTCTAACTTTCTTTTTGAAAGCAGACTGGATTACAAAAGCTTCTCAACCGAATAATAGCAGGCATTTCCCGTATATATTCTGCGTTTAATTTCCTCCCTAGTGTCATTTTTGTTATTGTTTTTCCAAAGTACTTTAATTTTCCTACCTCTTCAATGAATAAATTTCCAATTTGTATATTTCCATTTCGTACATGTTCTGATCACATGACATAATCATATACGTTGTACTATCGGGATTTATTTCAAACCTATCTCATTACTTGCTTCAAGTAAAATTCCCGTGTTTTCTCTAATAGTGTGTGGATTTTCTCCTAACATATTCACCGTCATCAGACAGATAAATTACAGACCAGACAGATAAACTTACAGACAGAAAGACGATGGTGTTGAACAGCAATCTCGTGTATAAAAAATTCAGCTTCACAGGAGTGAAAAAACGTTTGAATATCTTGATAACGAACAAATGTCTGGCATACGAGGATATTTAAATGTACAGTTTGTATCTATGCCTTGACTTATGACGTGTTAACAAAATAATTCTGTCTTTTAAGTAACCCCATAGGAAGAAGTCCAAATTCTGTCTGGTATGCCCTTTGAGTAGCTGTAATTGAATTCGTAATCCAGTATTGCTTCACAAGGAAGAGCCGTTGATTTAATGTGTACTGCGTTTTCAGTGACTTAAACAAAATGTCGAAAACAGGTGCCAACAATAAGGAATAAAGAATAAACATCTACGCATCTCGTGACAGGGAATCAAAACTCCTATTTAATTTGACGTTAAAAACTGGTCATTAAGTGAATTTCCTGCCGAATAAATAAAGAATTTTCAACATTTGCTATTTGGTTTGTTTAGTCAACTGTCTGAAGAAAGATTTGAACCTTATAAGTAAAACCAATAAGGCATCACTCATGATACAACTAGGTCAGGAGATAATGGGGAAGGGTGGCCAGTTCCTTTCCCCTTCCAATGCATATATTGCCGATAATCTACATATTCCACTAATCAGATTTCAGATACATACAAACAATTGTTCTTCCCCTGACATATATCGTCAAGTGAGATGTTCTGTCTGATAATAGATATCCATATTAGTAAGAACCTCAATCAGAGGTAACATTTGCTATAGAGGTTAGTAATCTCTGAAAGATAGTCTACATTTGAGGTATAACAAATTGCATCAATTGTTTTGAAATAAAAAAAGAAATGTGTTAGTTCTATATAAATCACTCTGTAGCCTATATGGCTGCCGTAGCAGGGGATCTAGCTCCTGGGCGACAGGTCGAGCATCAGCCGGTAAAATACTTCCTACAACGGCGGAAGCAGAAATGGATTTTGAAACCTATCTTACCAATAGATTTTGAAAGTGTGGTCCTTCCTCTAAAGAAACTTGATATTCCGAAATGAGATATGAGTCAAAATACGGTAGTTTCATTTAATGTCCCTCCCCCCAATATCGGACACTTCTCAGTATCAGACTATTATAATCATTTAATTCGAGAAAAATTCGTTCCGGCACCGGGAATCGAACCCGGGACCTCTCAGCTCTGCGCGCTGAGTGCTCTTTCCAACTGAGCTATGCCGGGAAACGATCCACGGTGCCGGCCGAACTCCTCTCGTAATGCTTTACGGCCTTACTACCTGTACTTTAGACAATGTAAGTCATACATGCAGGAGCGCATATTTAAATGACTTTATGGCCATATTCAACCTCATAGCTCAGTCCCGGCATAGCTCAGTTGGAAAGAGCACTCAGCGCGCAGAGCTGAGAGGTCCCGGGTTCGATTCCCGGTGCCGGAATGAATTTTTCTCGAATTAAATGATTATAATACACATTGGCTACTTCATAGTAGTCGTGTAATATTCAATGAGGTAAGCGAGACCTCTATAATGAATATGTGATGTATGAGACTACTATTTTTAATTCTCGGGACGTGTCCGCTACTGAAAAGTTTCACTGTAATGACACACAGTTGACGTTACCTATCTACAGATATACTTATCTTTGATTACAAACGGAAACATGTAATTTACAGATTGACATATTTATTGAGACATATGCACACATTTACACTTCATTATAATGGAGAGACATGCTTACTTACAAATTGACCGATATAATCTTAGTCAATAGTTGAATTAATATTGACTGACATTCGTCATCATAATTTATCTACTCATATGGAGATCAATTTTCGAACTTATTTATATAATGAATTGAAATACACGCGACAAACTGCCTAACTAACTGACAAACTAAAAGACTGACAGACTCACATAACCACAGTTTTAACCTACTGACGAACACGTTTACAAATCAAGCATCTTAAAATCCAATGGACTCGTATTCAAATTACCGAATTTAGACTCCCTGCACTGAGATTTAATATTCAGTTTGCTGATAAATTTGCAGTGTTCTGTAAAAAAAATTGATAAACGTATAACTACACAAGATTTTTGATGCAGAATTAATCAGAAACTATGCTGAAATTATGTACTTAATGATTAACACGTCTGACCAAGATGTATTGGTGTGCTTGTTAAACGATGTGATTGGATTGACTTAAGGGGACACTCAACTATATTTTGGAACTTTTTTCCTATTTGACCAATCTTTTTCAAATTTGGAGAAAAAGTTTAATATACACATGGAAAGTAACATGCAAAATCTCAGCTCATTAGATCCAATACTTTTAAAAATAAAAATATTTCAATTTTTAATCAATCATTAATTGAAGTATCACTTTTAATTATCATTATTTATTTTTTGGCTTTGTGCATTTGACTGTGACTTCTCAATGAATAGGGGAAGAATTCTGCGTATTGATTTAGTTCTGTCACGTAAATTAGTGTAGAAATTTAATTTTTCATTTCTAGCTGGCTACGGACTGGAAGGTCCGGGGTTCGATCCCAGGTGGTGACAGGATTTTTTCTCGTTGCCAAACTTTCAGAACGGCCCCAAGGTTCACTCAGCCTTCTATAAAATTGAGTACCGGGTCTTTCCCGGGGGTAAAAGGCGGTCAGAGCGTGGTGCCGACCACACCACCTCATTCTAGTGCCGAGGTCATGGAAAGCATGGGGCTCTACCTCCATGCCCCCCAAGTGCCTTCATGGCATGTTACGGGGATACCTTTACCTTTTACCTTTTATGACACTTTTTCTCCAATTTTTAAGTTCAGTGTCCCCTTAAAGGCAAAATTACATATATCAATAACCTCCAGACCGTGATGCTCAAATAGAAGGACGTACATCCAATGTGACGGGATTTACAAACAGATAAATATGCAGGCCGAATAAACTAACAGAATAATAGAATAAAATAAAAATAAACGTCGTCAGTCGGACAAAGAGGCAAACAGGGAAAAGAAGCAGAGACACAGACGAAAAAAAACAATGGATTTTTTTAAAAGAAAAGGCACGTTTCATTACAAGAAAATTTCGTGTGACGTAGAAAACAGATGCGCCAGTAGTTAAAACTACGACCATGCGTTTTATACGTGGAGGATCGTATCTTTTATGAACAATTAACTCAACATCAGTTCATAACTGCTTCCAATAAGGGTAGAGTATACTGTACCAAACACCCTTCAGTTCACAAGATGGCCACTGTCTCTTGAAGCGCTCTCTACGCCAGTGCACAACACGATACGGCTAATTGGAGCCGCTGTAATGAATGGTTCAAGATGCCACTCTAATAGAGAGAGCTGTCCAACCGAGTGGACATCATGGCAGTAAAGTTTTTGACAGCGCCGCAAACGCAACCACCCAGATCCCATCACCCGCAATAAGCCAAGGCCATAAAGGACGAACAAGGCCTCCTTCAACTTAATAAAAGAAGAGTTCGTCAATTAACCTAAAACGTTCGCAAGCCATTTATTTTAAACCTATTTCAGTTTGCTTCCATTTTTTTGATCAACATTCGGACCTTCTTCGTGCCTTAAATGTTAGAAGTTGTGCATACAAATCCAATAGAAGTCTGCTTTAATTTCAGCCGTAAGGCTTCCACAGAAGTTGAATGCGTAATGAACGGTGTTGTGCAAACAGCATTAAACTAGCTTTGTAAACAGTGAAATACGAAACTAGTGGGACACTCCGATATTAAATTAAAAATAAATAAGCATATCTCAGAAACACATATTTACCCACCTAGCTGCTGAAATCTGACTTCCAGGCAAACAGCCAAAGTGACTTAAAGCCAGGTAGGCCCACAGTCAGAATGACATGATGGCGGGTGGACAGAGACAGATATACCGACTAACAAGCAGATAGCACGTCAGAGATACACATACCGACTTGCAAGCAAGCAGACAGATAGATAGGGAGACACACAGACTTGCAAGCAAACACACAGAGAGGGAGACATACAGACTTGCAAGCAAACACACACAGAGGAAGACATACAGACTTGCAAGCAAATACACAGAGAGGGAGACATACAGACTTGCAAGCAAACACACAGAGAGGGAGACATACAACCTTGCAAGCAGACAGATAGGGAGACATACAGACTTGCAAGTAGACAGATAGAGGGACATACAACCTTGCAAGCAGACTGATAGGGAGAGACACAGACTTGCAAGCAAACACACAGAGAGGAAGACATACAGACTTGCAAGCAGACAGATAGGGAGACACACAGACTTGCAAGCAAACACACAGAGAGGGAGACATACAGACTTGCAAGCAAACACACACAGAGGAAGACATACAGACTTGCAAGCAGACAGATAGGGAGACACAGACTTGCAAGCAAACACACAGATAGGGAGACATACAACCTTGCAAGCAGACAGATAGGGAGACATACAGACTTGCAAGCAGACAGATAGGGAGACATACAACCTTGCAAGCAGACTGATAGGGAGAGACACAGACTTGCAAGCAAACACACAGAGAGGGAGACATACAGACTTGCAAGCAAACACACAGGAGGGAGACATACAACCTTGCAAGCAGACAGATAGGGAGACATACAGACTTGCAAGTAGACAGATAGGGGGACATACAACCTTGCAAGCAGACTGATAGGGAGACACACAGACTTGCAAGCAGACAGATAGGGAGACACACAGACTTGCAAGCAAACACACAGAGAGGGAGACATACAGACTTGCAAGCAGACAGATAGGGAGACACACAGACTTGCAAGTAAACACACAGAGAGGGAGACACACAGACTTGCAAGCAAACACACAGAGAGGGAGATATACAGACTTGCAAGCAAACACACAGAGAGGGAGACATACAACCTTGCAAGCAGACAGATAGGGAGACATACAGACTTGCAACAAAGCAGACAGATAGGTGGGGACACAGACTTGCAAGCAAGCGGACATACATATAGACATATCGACTTGCAAGCAGGCAGACAAACAGACATACCAACTTGCAAGCAGGCAGACTGATAAACATCACTTGCAAGCAGACAGGCAGATAGGCATACCGACTTGCAAGCAGGCAGACAGGTAGGTAGACAAACCGACTTGAAGGCAGGCAGATAGACACACAGACTTGAAAGCAGGTAGAAAAAAAGAGGGAAAGAGGGATACAAACTTGCATGCAGGCAGAGAAGCAGAGAGATATATATATAGGCTTGCAAGTAGGCAGAAAGACAGATACATCGACTTGCAAGTCGACAGACAGACCATATTACAGCAGACTAAAAAAAACTAAGAGGCTTATAGATAGAAAGACATAGATATTTACAGACAGGAGAGACAAACTTGCAGGCAGAAAGATTTACCGACAGACTAACAATCAAGAAGGTAGGCAGACAAATTGACGAACATGGACACAGATCGTTTGACATAATGATTTGTACAGTTTTATATACCACTTGACATACTTAAGACTCCTGGTTGGACTTACAGTGACTGACAAATTCCAAACTCCTCCACCGACTTCCTACAAGAATTACAGAATGAGTGACACTTCCGGACGAACAGGGACTGACAAACTTAATTACTGAATGACTAACTGAATTCCAGACAAAGAGATTAAAGCATAATGCCTTGAAAACGTTTAGAATAAATGGTAGACTTGTAATGTAAGAGAAAGGCATACGATTGGTTGTTACTTGTTTGGGAAACAAAACCAAGCAACTTTGAGATTTGGAGTGGAATGTACTGGGGCAGGTAATAAAGTTACTTTGGTCGGGTAATTCGGAGAGCGAGCGTCACTGTGATGGCCGGCGTCGCCGTCAGTGCCAGGTGACCGCGCATCAATGGAGTCGTGTCAGCACATGTGCCGCTGAGAGATCCTCCGCCTTCAAGAGCGTTTAATAACACGGCCATCCCGTCATTACCTGTCCGGAGCACACCACTACAAGCAGCCTCAATAGCGCAGATGGTAAGGGTTGCTTTCACGGCAAACATCGCAATTTTAACGTGTTCAGATAAAATCTGCAGTACACTCAATCTATCATACAATGTGTGCATGACATCCATACACTTTATAAGCAAAAAGCGCCTGGGATATTTGTATCTTCGAGAGATTTGTGTACGAAGGGCAATAATGACAGAAACGCATATACAGTGGTCTTCAAATTAATTGAAACGAGCTTTTTTTTTTTTCATAAAAATATTTTCCTTTAATAACCAAATGAAAGGATTGAATACTGCTGTTATCCCATCTCTTCAGGTAGTTCTTTGTCTTCCAATCTTCCTTCTTCCTTCCGTATCCACTATTATACACTTCTAGGAAGCCTGTCTCCATTCATCTTTTGCACGTGCCCATGCCATTTCAACTGCTTTGTTGAGATGTCATCCAAAATTATATGTTTGTCATTTTTTGCCTAATAACTTCATTTTTAATTGCTTCTCTTCGTGAGGTTCTGGAAGCTCTACGCCAAAAATTCATTTCTGTTGCTCATAATTGAAGGGTTCAGAGCCGTAGTGGGCCAAGCGCCATTTATTAAAAACGGAGAAAGCAAGGGTTAAAGGTAAGTGAATGCCATAGTTTAATGAAGATTGACATATCATTTAGTTTTAATGTGTATACTTTATATTACTTGTTATAGGTTTCCATTGAATTATGGTAATAACTTCATTTTAACCCTTGTTTTCTACGGTTTTAGTAAATGGCGCTTTGCCCCCTGTGGTTCTGAACCCTTCAATTTAGCTTTGTTTCCTTCAATGGCCAAATTTCTGATGACAACAAGGAATTTGGAAGATGAACTATGGAGCGATAGAGAAGAATGGAAAAGGGCAATCGGAAGATGTAAAAAAAATTGACTTTTTATTACTTGGTTATTTAACGACGCTGTATCAACTACGAGGTTATTTAGCGTGGATGAAATTGATGATAGCGAGATGGTATTTGGCGAGATGAGGCCAAGGATTCGCCATAGATTACTTGACATTTGTCTTACGGTTGGAAAGATACTGAACTCGCTATAATAGAGTTCATTAGCAGCTACCGTAAAGGCTCACTGTCAAATGACATAGATTTGCTGGTAGTGCTCCTCCAGTTCACCCTAAAGTGTTAATCTAGTGACATAACGTCAATTTCCGTCTTCTCATCCCCTTCAGAATTTTCTGAGTTGCCAGAGAAAGAATTCCCACGAAGTGAGACAAATGACCAATACGTTTGGAGCTTACATAATTCCTTACCCAGTGCCCCATACATTCTCTTGCAAGGACGCTCTCTGGTGTACAGTGGTCACAGAATATCTCCGAACCTGACAACCGTTACGATAACAATTTAGATTTCTGGAAGCGGACTCGCGGGAGGAAGAGACGGGTGTAGACATTATATGTATGAAAACGAATCCTCCACACTGCTACTGAAATTAAAACAAAATCCTCTCACTGTTACTGTCAAACTCATTTACTTCACTGTAATAGAGGAGAAACATTTAGAACGGTAAGTACTGTAGTCTATGTTTTCAATTTTAACATACACGTACAACAATCCGCACTAAATCATTTGTTTGTTTCTCCTTATGTCGTCCTTGTTTACCTGTGACGTAGGCCAGGCTCGCAGATGTATTGTGTCCACTGTACGTTTAAGTTAGCATTCCAGTCTCATCATTGTTGGTTCCGAGACAGCACAAAAATTTTAAAACCTGGTTTGTTGAAGTAATAAATCACGGATCAGGATGAATATATAAAAAAACAATTAAAACTCGGTTAAGTCTGTGCACCAGCCGATGACCTTGGACGAGCTCAGTAAATACCTCTGACAATGTGGAATAAGATCACATGCGTGTTATGGATGACAGAGCAGTTCATCGTTGTTTTAGAACGCAATATGGAATACGTGAATATCCATATTTTATTTTGGATACTTTTAGACACTTTTTATACGGACATTCTATATTGTTCAAATTACTGCAGAGTGTAGATCAATTATTTTAGTCGGTTATTTAGTGATGTTACGTCAATTAAGTGGTTATCTAGCATCGATGTATTTTTATATAATGTAGAGGTAGTTCGGTGAGATGAGTCTGAGAATTCACCAAAGGATTAACTTACCCAAATTTCGCCTTATCGTTGGGAATACGAAAAGGAAATCCAAATAGGCAATGATCCCAAGCGGGATTCAAACCCACGGCCAAACACAGCCTCAAGATAAGAATCCCGCTCGCTAAATCCTAGATGTCAGTAGCACCAACTTGTTAAATAATCGCAATATTAATCCATGCAACAGATATGTAGGCTTAAGTGTACCGGGACATGACTGCCTATTTTAGCGCTTGAACTTGCAAATGACATATAGGCCCAACTGAACTATTCCTATGTCGCAGGCTTATGAAATTTATACCAGGCATTAAACAATGCTTATAGTATCTTTTGATGAAAAATTAAATTACTTATCCCTAACAGAATATTTATAATGAGTGTCCCCAAATACGGTAATTAGAATTTCCCGTAACCTTGACTTTTCAAAAGTTAGGTATCCTTATCTCATAAATTAATGAAGATAGAATCATGAAATTTTTGTGGCAGGTACATATTAATTCGCTCTTCAAAATGAATGGAGTGGTTTGCTTTTAAACGTCATCATTGAATTTTTAAAAATTTCAAAATTAAGGAAAATTTTGGAAAAAAATAATGTTCATATATATTTTTTTAATTTTGTACATATGTGGTGTTTAGTTAAGAAATAGTGCATTCATTTTATCATGTAATATATTCTCATCATGCCAGAAAAAATGAGAGAGGTTTGACTAAAATTCTATGAGATATGTGTACCTAACTGATGAAGAATGCGTAACAATTTATTTTCTAATTACCGTATTTGAGGGCACCCTATAAATAATCTGTTAGGGATAAGTGACTTAATTTTTCATCGAAAGATAGCCTACTATAGGCTAAGCATTGTTTAATGCATGGTATAAATTTCGTAAACCTGTGACATAGGAATGTTTCAGTAGGGCCTATATGTCATTTGCAGGTTCAAGAGCTAAAATAGGTAAGTCGTCATGTCTCAATACCCTTAAATAGAAGCATTTCAAAACATTATTTCCCAACCCAAGAACTTTAACAAGAAATATCGAACTGGCAGATATATTTCTACTAAATAAGGCTTATAATAGCAATTAACAATCATTATCGTAATACAGAATATTTACTAGCTTATACTGACTTTTTTTTACAGGCATTTGACATTTTAAATGAAACGTTCTAAATTATAATACAGTAATCAGATTTTATAAGAAACCAGCCGTACCCGTGCGCTCCGCTGCACCTTTTAGAAATAAATATAAAGTAATTACATAATTAAAATAGGACATTTGATCCAGGGAACAACTTTTACAACAGCGCAAGATAATCTGGTTCGCTCATTACCCAATTTTTTTGCATTGCTTTTATTCCATATATATTTTATGTATTTTAACACGATTCAATTGAGCATAGTTAAAATTTGAATTATAAAATAATGGATTGCTAAGCTAACGTACTATTACTGCATACTAAATCAATACACTCTCGTTGTTCGTTAATTCTCTGAGATTAAAATGAGTGTGTACATAAATATTATTTTAAGAAATACAGAAAACGAATGTACAAAAAAGACTATCAAATTTTCTGTGCATAGGAAGCTATTTTAATCTTACCTGTCCTCGATTTACTAAGAAGTTACTGTAATAACATTATAGCAGTATGTCCATCTAGAGAAACGGCACTTTCCAATGGTGAAATAATAATTAATTATACAAATCGGTTAATTTAGCTTCTGATATTACTTCATACAAACAAAGAAACATTCTCTGTAGGCTATGTTTAATAGCTTTCGATTGTTGATGTCCAAGGCCCCTGTTTCGATTGTTGTTGTCCAAGGCCCCTTATAGACGAAGTCATTTGTTCTTAATTCATTGCACCGTCTTAGATGGCGTTATTTTAATTTTAAAACTCATTTATCTCATTAAATGTCAGTCCTACCAAATTTTGTAAAGAATAAAACTTATCGGAAATCATTTTTGAAGAAACTTTTGTTATGTAACATTTTTCACAAAATCAATAATAAGCGAGATATTTCGATTTATTTAATTCAGGCCCCCTTATAACCCCCCTTCTAAATAAAGTATTTTGAATGCCATATAGCCTAAAATCTAAGTTACAACGAACTTAATTTATATTCCAATTTTCATATAAATCGGTTCAGCCATTATCGCGTGAAAAGGTAACAAACATACAGACAGACATACAAACAAAAATTGCAAAAATGCGATTTTCGATTTCAGGGTGGTTAATTATATATGTTAGGACCAATTATTTTTGGAAAATCGAAAATTACCAGAAAAATTTCGGCTACAGATTTATTATTAGTATAGATTACGATCATCACTTACCAGTACCCATATGTCTATTAGATATTCTTGCAGCTCATGCAGGATCTTACCTGAAAAATAAATAGACAATGTTAGCACTCCTGTATTATAAGGTGCTGAATTTGTTTTATGCTTTGTTCATCGTAACGAACTATGGGCTATGCATATGAAATACACGATGGATGGTAACCTCTACACCAAAATGAAACTGATAATAGATCGCGAGGTCAGATCTGAAAATTCTAAATAAGTTTTTTTTCTAACATTCACTGTTTTAGAGGAAATCGTTATGTTTCTGTGAAGCATTTGGCAACAGCACGGCAGCTTTAGCAAGCGCAGTGTAACCAGGTGATCAAACCAAGCGGGAATCGAACCCGCGTCCGAGCGCAACTCCGGATCGGCGGGAAAGCGCCTTAGCCCAGTGTTCCGCAACCGGTGTGCCTTCACAAGGTGAAAGATGTGACGCGAAAATTAATTGAAATTAAAATGGTGTGTTGACAAAACATGACCAATCCCCGAGTGTAAAAGGTAAAGGTATCCCCGTAACATGCCATGAAGGCACTTGGGGGGCATGGAGGTAGAGCCCAATGCTTTCCTTGACCTCGGCACTAGAATGAGGTGGTGTGGTCGGCACCACGCTCTGACAGCCTTTTACAACCGGAAAAGACCCGGTACTCAATTTTATAGGAGGCTGAGTGAACCTCGGGGCCGTTCTGAAAGTTTGGCACCGAGAAAAAATCCTGTCACCACCTGGGATCGAACCCCGGACCTTCCAGTCCGTAGCCAGCTGCTCTAGCAACTGAGCTACCCGGCCGCCCTCTCAGTAATACTATAGTCCCAGTAAATTGAAACGACATTTGGCAACAATACATTCTTTTCTGTCAAACAAAGATGTGTATTATTATCGTCGGTTGTTGGAACAAAATAAAAAAACAAGTGACGCTCATGACGGTGTCGGTACAGGTTTCACAAAAAGTACAGGAAGCTAGCTATAAGGTAGCCGAACTTACCCTAAAGGGCAAAAAAAAAAAAAACACACACACACACATAATAGCTGAAACGTTGTTAATACCTGAAAATGGGTCGTTTGAAGTGCTTCCAATTATATGGCCCCTTGCTGACAGTAATAAAGTGTTGATGGACTTAATCAAAGAACATTTAGTAATCCTGCAGCAGAAGTTCAAGTATTATATCGGAGAGAGTGTTCAAGATTTTTACTGGGTTCGTGATTCATTCATTATGAATTCAAAACATCTTCCGAATAATATACTCGTACAAGAGGAACTAGCAAATTTAACAGCAGACAGAATATTAAAATTAAAGCTTCTCGAAGTGCCTTTGGAAACATTTTGGTTGTCAATAAGGAGTGAGTACCCGGCTATCTTCGAGATGGCAGTTAATATGTTATTGCCATTTTCAACTACATATGTTTGTGAACTGGGCTTCTCGACTTTAACTTAAAACTAAAACATCAAAGAGGGAGAGACTCAAATCTATCGACGAAGAAATTAGGCTTGCACTGTTAAAGATTCCACCACAGATCAGCCACCTGTGTGCAGCTAAGCAGGCACAAGTATCACATTGAAAGTATGAGTAGAGTTATTTATTTTAATATTAGTAATGAAAATGCGTATTTTCTACAGTGAATTAAAGTTCATGAATTCTTAATAAATGCAAAAGTCTATGTGTTTTATAATAACAACGACAACAGCAACAACAGTAATAATAATAATAATAATAATAATAATAATAATAATAATAATAAATTTAATTACATTACATAATTATATTAAGAGAGTCACATCATATATTTCTGAGGGAATTAATATTTTGGTGTGCAGTGTTAAGTCTAGGTCCATCTAGGGTGTGCCATGAGTATAAAAATATTGCGGAACACTACCTTAACCGACTGAGCTATGCCAGTAGCTGGTCTCTAATAATGGAGATAATAAATAGGTCAGCAACACACAACCGACAGCATAAACGTTTTACTCAATTATAGGGCTCTGTTAAAAAATAATACGGAATGTCATAAAATAAACTTATTTTCTTTTCATGTCTACCAGTTCAAAAATCCAAACAATTTAAACAATTATAAAGACACGACGGAGACATTCCTAAGACCCTCAACAGACAGCGAATCTTCGCAATTGCACGAAAGATGTCGCTATTGATTGTCGTTTCCATGACAGCCTTTGTTCCGCACTGGTTTGTCTACTTGGATTAGTCTCAGTGACAAAACAAATGGAATTTAAGAGACCCGTCCCGCGAGCAGAAACCCCCAGACACAAACGTAATCGTATTTATTTTGCTCTGTAACTTTTAATGTTGAAGTTTTGCAGAATCCACTACTTGCCATAATACCTCTACGAACATCTCTTTGGGATTTATCCAATTTTCTCTCTTTCTCTCGCTCCTCTTCACTCCTTTAACCAATCTGTCTGCCGTCTGCTTTCGCTTAATTTTACACCATAGCCTTCTCTCGCAGTTCTGGTTGCTATAACTTATAATGCTTGCCGGCAGCCACTGCACGTATCCGCGGAGTATGGGATGTTATTTTTAAACCTGAGGGCTTTCTGGCTCATCGATAGGGAGAGAGACAAAAGGGGAATCTGAGAAAACATCAAGGATTGGCGGAAGGTGGCGGTGCACCCTCGCGAAGAATCAGCAGATGGGAAATGGCAGTGGGCGATCATTGTTACAACAGGTAGAACAAGGTTCTTACTTGTTCATCGGGCCTAACATTCATTCATGCATCGCTAAGTGGCTCACGTATTCATTCATCCCATCCATTCAACATATAAATTCATCCATCCATCCATCCATGCAATAAATTAATTACCACTAGTTATTAATGGGGCGGCCGGGTAGCTCAGTTGGTAGAGCAGCTGGCTACGGACTGGAAGGTCCGGGGTTCGATCCCAGGTGGTGACAGGATTTTTTCTCGTTGCCAAACTTTCAGAACGGCCCCGAGGTTCACTCAGCCTCCTATAAAATTGAGTACCGGGTCTTTCCCGGGGGTAAAAGGCGGTCAGAGCATGGTGCCGACCACACCACCTCATTCTAGTGCCGAGGTCATGGAAAGCATGGGGCTCTACCTCTATGCCCCCCAAATGCCTTCATGGCATGTTGCGGGGATACCTTTACCTTTTACCTGTATTAATGGAGAAAAATTTGCTCCGGCGCCGGGAATTGAACCCAGTAACCATAATAATTAGAATTAAGAAATAGCCACGAAATCCCATGAAGGGCAAGGGCCTCCTGACTATGCAGGGTGGCTTGTCAAACAGTTCCCGGTTAGTCACTCCGGGAATGATGGTCACTTTTGTAATGTCATATCTGAAGGGTCCACTGTTCACTAGTCACTGTTTAGGTTACAAGTCACTTTGTGATGAGCTTCCATTGTTTCATCCATCCCATCCATCAAACATGTTAATTTATCCATCAATCTATCCATCCAGCCTTCCAGGAAATAAATCAATTACCACTGGTTGTTAATGGAGAAAAATTTGCTCCGGTGCCGGGGATTGAATCCGGTAACCATAATGATTAGAATTAAGAATTAGCCACGGAATCCCATTAAGGGCAAGGACCTCTCGACTATGTAGGATGGCTTGTCAAGCAGTTCCCGGTTAGCCACTCCGGGAATGACGGTCACTTTTGTAATATCATAGTGTGCTTAAGATGCTGTCTGGGTTAACATTGAAGGGTCCACTATTGACTAATCACTGCTTGGGTTGCAAGTCACTTTGTGATGAGCTTTCATTGTTGTCGGTTAGCAGTTAAGGGGATACGCTACTGAGATTTCTAATCTCCACAATTTTGATTGTAAGTTTTTGAAATTTTAAAATCGAATAGATGTTGATGAGTTACAAGTGCACAATTATTTTCAAAATTTTATGTTGAAAAATGTACTCGGAAAAAAACAAAATAAAAAAAAGTGTTTATAATTTTAGTAAAAAATATCTGGGTCTCATATAAAGATAATTTGTTTCTTGAACTTTTAAAATGATGCTAAGACTACCTACAATGAAATGGTGCATGGGTTTGTTTCTAGTCAATACAGTTCATCAGGAAAAAAAATTAACTTTTAACATTGACCAAAATTGACGAAAACTCAGTAGCGTGTCCCCTTAAGATGTCCATTGCAAAATGTCCACAGCACAAATGCCCATAAACTATAATGCCCACCTTGCCATGACGTCCATATAAAATAAATGTCAACGACAATATCCACCAGAATTTAATATCCAGCAATTTCATGCCCAAAATACATAGATGTCCAGAAAATATACAAAATTACATTCTATTAAAATTTGACAGTTTTGTGGTTCTTCAACAAATTCCCTGTGCATTTTCAGAGGTAAGATATGGTTCTTGGATTTTGTTCAATATTGTCGTTTTCTTTGCACTGACCATATCTTCGAACTACGAGTATTTCTTCAATACGCCTGATTTGTTGCTTAACCCTATTAACTGACGCCCTGATGTTTTGATGACCAGCCATTACTTGAATGATTAAATTTTCATTGTTATGCTATTCTGATTTTATATTATCCAAAAATCGCCAAATCTTAACATGGTGGGCTGAAACAATATGGTGCAATTTGTACTGGAATCCTTCTACGGAATTATTGATTCTCTGGAATCCTTGCAGTGTACTTTGATAATGGTTCCATACTGGTGGTGCAAATCGGGGAGGCACAGCCCTCCGTATGCCCCGTGCTCTTCTTCCACTTGTATAGGTATGCTCCATACGTATATCCAGTGAATTCCAACAGGTCTTCATGTGCATTGTCAATTTAACATATCAAAATGATGTGTTCTGAATGTCATTTACATTTATGGATATTTATGGGCATTTCAGTTGTGGGCATTTATGTTGTGGACTTTTATATACGTGGGCTTTTTGAAATGGGCATTTTAACCTGGAAGCTTGTTGTCGGTCTTTCGCTGTTCTTGACCATAGATGGCCGAATCTTGATCTGCGTTTGCCCGCCCACCTTGTTTTCTGTCTTCCAACGTTGTATTTGCCAATCCTTGGGCCCCATATCGTAAGAATTTGTGTCCACCGGTTCGTGTTGAGTCGTATTACGTGTCTTGTCTTGTCATCTTCAGCTTATCGGCCGTTTCTGCTGCGTCTTTGAGGTGTGTTTGGCTCATTATGTCTTCCTTGTGTAGTCTCTGTCTGAGTGTGGTATGTAGGACCAAAAATTAATCTTTAGATAATTAAATATGGCATTCTGTGGGAAATACCCAATACAAAGTAAAATTTGTCGCGATAATAAAATATTAGAAAGATGTAATAGTTTCCCATATTTAGGTTACAATCTTTCCATTTTTGAACAATTGGACATATCACAGAAAATTAATAAATACACAAGAGCTCTGGGCATTATAAATAGTGTGATAAAACCATCCTTGGTTCAGAAACACATCCGCATACGTCTCTACAACACACTGGCATGACCGATGCTCAGCTATGGTAGCGATGCATGGACACTGAGGAAAGCGGATAAAAGCAGAATAACGGCTTGTGAAATGCGATTCATGCGAAGAACAACGGGCTATACTATATGGGATCTGCAAAGAAATTGTGAAATTTTGAAGGAACTAAAAACTCAAGCAGTTTTAGATAACATTGTTTAATATCAGTCTAATTGGAAACATCATTTCGAAAGAATGAGTAATAGTAAACTCCCAAAAGCAATTTATGATTATGTACCATATGGCCAAAGATCTGTGGGTCATTCTGCTAAGAGATGGCGTGAAAATTTTATATGAGACCGTAACAGGCCTTGTGGCCTAACACTTGTCAGGCAGAAGAAGAAGAAGATGAAGAAGAAGAAGAAGAAGAAATTAGTTAATTCAACTAATAATAATTATTATATCTGTACTCCTCTCATCCGATCAATTGTTAAACAATCAATATATTCTTTCATCATTCTAACCAAGAAATAAATCTAGTCATTCATTAATCCAATCAGTACATCAGTCGAGTCACCAATTCATCTAGTTAATAAATTAATTAATTCATCCAAACAATCTATTATACCAATTAACACACCCATCCATTCATTGAGTCCACACCTGTGGAGTAACGGTCAGCGCGTCTGGCTGCGAAACCAGGTGGCCCGGGTTCGAATCCCGGTCGGGGCAAGTTACCTGGTTGAGGTTTTTTCCGGGGTTTTCCCTCAACCCAATATGAGCAAATGCTGGGTAACTTTCGGTGCTGGACTCATTTCACCGGCATTATCACCTTCATATCATTCAGACGCTAAATAACCTTGATGTTGATACAGCGTCGTAAAATAACCCAATAATAATAATAATAATAATAATAATAATAATAATAATCCATTCATTGATCCAACCACCTTGCCTCGCAAGAATATGAGACTACTTCACCCGTGAGCCAATTCCAGTCGATTTTTGGATGCGATCAAAAGTATCTCGCAGTGATTAACTCGTTCCGTGTGGACTGTTCGTTGGTAAAGATGTCACCCGATGTTAACTGCCTCAATTGCAGCGCACTAACTGATGGCTCACGCTGTTTCGCGTTCTTACTTCGCTACCAAAAGAACAAAACCGCGAGGCAAACAGGAAGCGAATCTGCCGCGAGAGGCGGCAGCGTGTGGCAGCCTCGCCTTTAGGTTGATCTTAGATCTGGGTTCCAATCTGGGTTTTCCTCAACTATAATCGCATTGCGAATCTCAGGATTAGAGTCGCCAAATACAATTTCGCAATTACCAATTCCATCAATTCTAGATACCTGTGTAGTTGACATAACACTGCAAAATTTCAGTTTAAAAAAAGTCAGGGGTCAGGTTTACACGCTGAGTTACAATACCTGCAACGGGTTAAAATAGTTTGGACATCATGACACTGAAAAAGGGGACGGAGATTTCGACGAC
Source organism: Periplaneta americana (assembly GCF_040183065.1). NCBI lineage: Eukaryota > Metazoa > Arthropoda > Insecta > Blattodea > Blattidae > Periplaneta > Periplaneta americana. The sequence continues at coordinate 45,617,972 of NC_091118.1, forward strand.
ATTAAATTTTAAATAGAATACATGCAACATTTCTCCATAATACGTCATGATTATCTCTTCTGAAATTCATCCTGAAGCCAGTCAAGCAAATCACATAGCTTTGCCCTCATCGGTCTGTCATTCTTTTGACTAAACAACAGCCACGATACACGGCACACTTGTTTCTATTTCTGACAGCTCGTACATATCCCTTTAACTTCAGAACGCCATGTCAAGGATGACATCCTCTGTGTCCCTGTTGCCAACCTACGAAGATGAATGTGGCGTTATTTTCGACCACACCCGCTTACGGCATGTTATACATCCCCGACCTCCATGTCCAACAAAACAGAATACAAGCATGTTACTTTTTTTGTGGATAATAAAAATATAATAATTACGTTGTAACAAACGCAACGAAATTTCAACAGATTTAATTATGTGGACAAATGAATAACTCTTGAAACCAAATAAGATACTGGCCTTTCCTTCCTACACAACGGTGGAGCATGACGACTGACCAAGAAAGATTGCTTTACAATACAAAATTCAAAATGGCAATATTACTGACGGCTGAAATAATGAAGAAGATATGATAATATCGTCTTCCTCATGCCAAAACCAAAAATGTCCATTTTTCTACTTCTGAGAAGAACGTGTTTAAAATTTCGAATGCCCTTACAAATTCAGGAAATCTTCATTTGAACCAACATAACGTATTACGATATAGGAATTTGGTTAAAATTAAGTTTTCCTGAATTTATAAGGACATCTGAAACTTTAAATTCGTTTTCGCACAACTAAGAAAATGCACATTCATGGTTTTGGCATGAAGTTGACGATATAAGAAAACTATTGCATGCAATGCAACATTTCGTAATAACTACAGCAATAGCAATTAGAATACAAACATTTTAATAACTGTAGCAATAGCAATTAGGATACAAACACTTTTAATAACTGTAGCAATAGCAATTAGGATACAAACATTTTAATAACTGTAGCAATAGCAATTAGGATACAAACACTTTTAATAACTCTAGCAATAGCAATTAGGATACAGTTTTAATAAATATTGCAATAGCAATTAGGATACAAACACTTTTAATAACTGTATCAATAGCAATTAAGATATAAACACTTTTAATAACTGTAGCAATAGCAATTAGGATAAAAACACTTTTAATAACTGTAGCAATAGCAATTAGGATACAAACACTTTTAATAACTGTAGCAATAGCAATTAGGATAAAAACACTTTTAATAAATGTAGAAATAGCAATTAGGATACAGTTTTAATAAATATTGCAATAGCAATTAGGATACAAACACTTTTAATAACTGTAGCAATAGCAATTAGGATACGAACACTTTTAATAACTTTTGCAATAGCAATTAGAATACAAACACTTTTAATAACTGTAGCAATAGCAATTAGGATACGAACACTTTTAATAACTTTTGCAATAGCAATTAGAATACAAACACTTTTAATAACTGTAGCAATAGCAATTAGGATAAATACAGTTTTAATAACTGTAGCAATAGCAATTAGGATACAAACACTTTTAATAACTATGGCAATAGCAATTAGAATACATTTTTAATAACTGTTGCAATAGCAATTACTACTTTTAAAACGTTGCATAAGAAAAAAGTACTGACTTAATGTTGTAGCAAATTCAGATTTGTACAGGATGATACAATGAACATCAATGCGAAATGAGATCAGGACAAGAAAATGGACGTAGAGTGGGGCACGCATTTACAAAGAAATAAGGTAATGCGTAAAAAATGGTGCTCAACTGGCATCCTAAAGACAACAGAAAACAAGGCGCCCACGAATTACATGAAGAAGTACTACAGGGTGGAAAGGAACCTATTACATTAATTCAAAGTGATAATAAATGAAGTCAATGCGAACAAGTTTTGTCAAATAAGTTTTTTGATAATTCCAATAGTTTTGAGAATACGAATTACAACATGCAAAGGTGCAAAGAGTAGCTGCGCTCCTTGAGGTCATTTTTTTTAATTGGGTTATTTTACGACGCTGTATCAACATCTAGGTTATTTAGCGTCTGAATGAAATGAAGGTGATAATGCCGGTGAAATGAGTCCGGGGTCGAGCACCGAAAGTTACCCAGCATTTGCTCGTAATGGGCTGAGGGAAAACCACGGAAAAAACCTCAACCAGGTAACTTGCCCGACCGGGATTCGAACCCGGGCCACCTGGTTTCGCGGCTAGACGCGCTGACCGTTACTCCACAGGTGTGGACTCCTTGAGGTCATAGCTTCGCAGTGGAAGTGAGTGTAACTCCAATCATCCACCCCGCAAGACTTGCGAGAGGAGAATGTAAACAAAAACGTCTCATCATATACGTTTTCACAGCAAATATCACGAGTCATGGCGAGGGTCGAAGCTTGGTCCGTTTGTGCAATGCTGCCGCAGTTGGGTTCAATTAACTTTGGCGGCTGTTTCACCTGAATTTAACGGCTTTACACGCATGTTATGACGCAGTGTTGATAATAGATGCGCCCATTTTCGCTTCAAAACGTTTGTAGCCATTTTACGCCCACTTTATGTCGTTGGGATGTATTTCTGCTGACATAAATCAGGACCGTATTATTTTTTATTAATTTACGTTGTATTTGTGCCAAGATGCGTTTATTGCTTACACACGACTCCATGATCTCAGTGCTTAATAAACAGACTCCGTCTGCAGGGCGTCTCTCTCTCGGACGGATTTAGACTCCATATACCACGTGTGCGTGATTTCTACCTACCTGTACGCAAAACAAGAATCTCGTCACGCTCTAATAGTTACGATTTCGGTTATAAATAAAAGACTGTACAGGAATACGCAGATATATCTGGCAGTGCATCATTTCTCTAATAGATTTCTTGTATTTAAGTGATACACTTTCGTCGTGCCAACTACAAGGTCAAGCTCACACTTCTGAATATACAGGGTGGAAGTGAAAAAACCCTACACATTTTAGGAGCGAATAGCCATATTTAACAAAAAAAAAAAAAAAAAAAAAAAAAAAAACAGTAATACCATATTCTGTGGAAAGTTCAGAGTTTTCTCAGAAAAAAAATGTTTTCTTCCCAAATGTTTAACACGCTCTTATTCGGTAACTACTGCGAGTAGGATCATGGCTTTTGACCATATCGACAGGAAAACTAATAAAGAATAATTTATCCCTCTGGTGTATTTCAATAGAGTGGAAGATTTTCGTGTAAATTTAATTTAAAACTAACCATTTCAAGCCACTGAACGATGCAACCAGATTACAACGTTGTAGCCAGAGACGGAGGTGAGTCGTATACTGTATTTTATTTCATAGAAACATAGTGCAGTTTCATAGAAAAGACTTTGCCGACAGACCTTCTACTGCCCACTACTAATTGGTTGTCATAAATAAATGTCTTCCTTATTGTGACGGAAATCTTGTCTTCTCCTGTCAGTAACCAATCACAACCCTCGTTCAGAAGGAATGACAGGCTCCCGTCAAATCCACGTGGAGGCAGAGTTGCCGCGTCTTTTCTGAATTCCAAGAATCCCGTCAGTCTTACTGTCTCATTTCGAGGGTCACCAGGATTGTGGCAACTGTGCAATGTTGGGACGAGGGGACAGGATGGAATTGACAGAGGTGATTATGTAGGAAGTCATAAATCTTTAAGTGGGTGTTCAAAGGAGCCACCGAACTGCACTCCTTGAAATAAAATAGAGTATACTTCATGTACAAAGACAGACCTGAGTTCGTTGACCTCTTACATCTGTATTACGAGAATAAAGAGGACGGTGTTAGCGGCGATGTTGCCGGACTGCTGAAACTTCCAACTTAATTTTCTAATTAACCCTGTATTTAATCACAAAACGTAATATAGGTTTTCTAATCATTTAAGTGTACCCTATAGCCCCTTTCAATCTACAGGATTATTTCACTTCCACCCTGTATACGTAGGCATATATTGTACAGTTGTAGACGCCATAAAATGAGCCTGTATAGATAAAATCCTGTCGTCAAGGAGCCCAGCTAGGCTATGAATTGAATTGAATTTACGGGAGGGGGGCACTATGGCCCAGCACTGCGATTATCACTATGCAAACGGGGTGGAGGGTGCAATATGTTAAAAAAAAACGTCGTGCCTAGTACATGCGTAACTACGTACACAAAGTTAATACAAATTTAGTATTACTCAAATACAGATGGATAGCTATAACAATAACAATTATTATTATTATTATTATTATTATTATTATTATTATTATTATTATTATTATTATTATTATTATTATTGGAATCTTCACTGATAGATTATTTCATTCCGTTAATTAGGCACATTTAAATCTTACCATAAATTGTATTTATACAATCTAATTCAGGTCTGCACAAACGGCGCTCACTGAGCTCAGGGAAGAGCCGTCTAACAGCTCGCAGGAAATGTACGTCAGAATGACGTAGGCCCGATATAGGTAGAGGATAGTCCACGCAGCTATCTGGTGTAGTGTGTATTATCAGTAGCTATTTCACTTTGCCTATCTACGGCTACGTAATGGAGGAATCTAAAAGGCGGAAAAGTGATCATCAGGCAAATTCTTTCAATATTGCATGGGAAAATGTTTATTTTTTTCACAGCAGCTGGAGTCGATAATTATCTGCCACAAAAGAATGAAAAAGAGGAAAACACAACGATGGTTTTGTTGTTGAAGAACGCAGTAAAAAGATTCAGGAGTTAAAAGTTGCATTATTACATGAGGTAGGGTACGTTAGAATTTGTTAATCTTCAACAATTTAAATAACTCTCCTCAGGGAAAAGGCCAGCTCATTGTTGATATGTTGAATAAATTACGGGATTTCAGTCGTAAACACACTTTTCGTAAGTCAGTTTCGGGAAGGTAATATGGCTCACTTTCCAACGACAGAAACTGTTCGTGATGAAGACATGTTAAACGAATACGTGCAAATATTAATTGAAATTCAAAATGAATTTAATTCTAGGTTCCAAGATCTTGTCTTACTTGGAAAGAAGTTTAAAGTTATCATAATAAATTCCTTCAACACCAGTTGAAACAGTGTCATATGATTTACAGCTTGAACTTATTGATCTTCAATGTGACCTAAGGGCTAAAGACAGTTTGAATAATACTACTAGTCTGGTTGAGTTTTACAAGACTAAACCTCAGCAATAGTATCCACGACTACACAAGCTGGCTGTGAAAATAACTGCTATATTTGGCTCAACATTTATATTTGTGAGAAACTGTTTTCTATTATCAGCTTTAATAAAGGCAGGCATCGAACATATGTAACTGATGTTTCATTACGATCAGTAGGCCTACCGTTTTCAGCTGCCAACAGCATAAAACCCCGTTATGATGTACTGATAAATAAAAATATAACAAAATAATATTGTATAGTTAAGTAGCTATAGAGTTTCTATCATTTCTGTAAAATAAATATTTCTTTATTAATTAATAATAGTCCAAGATAGTTTTGTAAACACTGAACGGGACTTCATTTCATGAACAATCGTACTAGTACTTTTGTGTACATTTTGTACGAGATCACCCCTTCTTCCAGGCCACCCTTATACAGAGTGCAGCCATTATCTGCATTCTGCTCTCGAGCTGTGACCCGACTCGGAGAGCGCAACCCTTGTGCAGGCTTATTCTAATTCATCTAATCCTGTATAGGCTACACGGCTCTCCTCAAATCTCCTGTCAGCCTTTTTCTTTCATTTAATCATCCTTTCTCCAATTACCAATCTTAATATCCCTTCTCCTATTGTCTTTCTTCCTCTATTTCCATTTTCCCCATTCTATTTTAATGGGTTTATTTTACAATACTTTATCAAGTACGATGGTTTTCTAGCGTTTGAGATGAACGTGATAATGCCAGCGAAATGAATTAAGGGTCCGACACCGAAAGTTACCCAGCATTTGCTCTTAAAGTGTTGAGGGGAAAACCTCGGAAAAAACCTGAACTACGTAACTTGACTCAATCACGATTTGAATCCGGACCCTCTCGTTTTTTTACTTGGTTATTTAACGGCACTGTATCAACTACTAGGTTATTTAGCGTCGATGGAATAATTGACAGAGAGATAATATTTGGCGAAATGAGGCCGAGGTTTCCTCATAGATTATCTGACATTTACCTCAGAGTTGGGAAGAACCTCAGAAAAAAATTTAAGCGGGAATCGAACTCGCGCCCGCTCGTTTCACGGTTAGACATGCTGTTACTCTACAGTACTGGACTCCCCTTTATATATTTCCGCATTTAATTCATATTTCTTTTGTTTCAACGTTTCCATCCACTTATATTTACAAATGCCTAATTTTCTTAAAACAGAATGGGAATAAATACAATAAGAATTTAGATTATCATAACTATAACACACGAAATGCACACCTGTTTTCAAAAAAAAAATATATATATATATACTTGTGAAATATGAAAAATCGTCTGCCTATACTGGCATTGTCTTTTTTTAACAAATTATCATTGCAGATACAAACTTTACCTTATACAAAATTTAAAGTAAAAGTTAAACAGATTTTAATTGATCAAAGTTTTTATTCAGTAAAAGAATTCTTAAATTACATTTTTTGATATTGTGACAGCGACGTGAGAATCGAACTCACGACCAGCGTCCCGCAAGAAAGCAGATCGCACGGGCTCCACGGAACATTGAGTGACGTCGCGCGGTGGAGAGAGAGAGAGAGGGTGTATTACGTCACGCGACGAGTCTGCGCGCGCAGCTGCTACGCAGTGGATGTGGAACGACCTTCCCGATTATTCCAGACGTCTGTCGATGTAGAGATATTGAGATAATTCTCTACACACCTGTAGAAGGTTCTCGCAACTATGATTTTGCTATAAAAGAGCAGGCGCCAGCGAACTAGACAGAGTCTTCAGAGTTTTCAGTTATTCAGTCAGTGAGAAAGCCAGAGCAAGCAAGCCAGCCGGAGTTCGACTCGAGTGTGCGTCCGCATCTGCGTCAGCATCCGAAGGCCTGAGTTCGAGTGCAGTGGACCGCAGTTGGAGGGACCTGAGTTCGAGTGCAGTGGACCGCAGTTGGAGGGACCCGAGTTCGAGTACAGTGAACTGTCTCTGAAGGTCTGTGGTTCGAGATACCGTGAACTCGAGTGACTGAGATAGAAGAACTGTGAACTGAGAACTGGTAGTTCTGATTTGTAAATAGTGCTTTGTAAATATTAGTTAAGATTAACAGTTCATTGTTGTGCGTAATAGTCCAAGTCAATTGTCATTGTCGTCGGTGGAGTGCTATAACGAATACTGTGTTGAGTGAAAATCCAATTGTTGACGAGAGCGTTTAAGGCGAATTGTAGAAAGGAATTATTGTTGTGGCGAATAAATTAAATTGTTGTAACTAATAAAACTTACACTGGTGTCAGAATCGGGACATTATCGACAATGGAGAACCTACAGCAGATCCTGCAAGCCATCGCAGAAATGAAAGCAGAAATGAACATGCACATTAGTGAAGTAAAAGATAACATGAACGACATGAACAGGCACATCAGTGAGGTTAAGAACGACATAAGTGATGTGAAAACAGAGATGAAAAGTGACATAAGCGATGTGAAAACGGAGATGAAAAGTGACATAAGTGAAGTGAAAACAGAGATGAAAAGTGACATAAGCGGAGTGAAAGGCGACATAAGCGGAGTGAAAGATGACGTCACTTCGCAAATCGAAAGCGTTTCGGCCCACGTAGATGGAATTGTCGCCATCGTGAAAGACGAACTCAAAGCCGATCTTGACAACCTAAACAAGAATTTTACAACTATAAACGAGACAGTAACCGAATTGAGACAGGAGGTAGACCATTTCGACGGCAAAATCCGCGATCTCGAGCGTCGTCAAGTGCAGACGAGCGAGTTGCTGGACAAGACGAGTGAGGTGATGGACAGACATGCTGAAGAAAACAAGCACATACTGACGTTGATGGACCGACATGCTGAAGAAAACAAGCACATCCTCGCGTTGGTGGATCGCCAGGCTAGAGAACATAAACAGATAGTTGCCGAGGAGGTTCGACGTGCCATGCAAGAAGCGGCCACAGAGTTGAGGACTCCATATAGTGCCCCTGCGGAACCATCGGCTTCAGCCAGACATCACAACGTCAAGACGCCGAAGTTCGACGGTACGACGTCTTGGGCGATATTCCGTCGCCAGTTCGAGGCCATCGCAGAGCACAATGGGTGGACGCCAGCAGAGAAAACTACTCAGCTGCTGGCCGCGCTTCAGGGACAGGCGTCGGAGATTCTTCACAGCGTTCCAGAAGATGGGACAGCCGCTGAGATAATGGCGGCCTTGGAGGGACGCTATGGTGACCATCAACTTGCTGCAGCATTTAGGACCCAACTAAAAACGAGGGTCCAACAGTCAGGCGAGTCCCTGCAAGAATTCGCGATGGCGGTGGAACAACTGGCCCATAAGGCGCTCAGGGGCCTACCTAATGACTTCATCGCTGGAGAGGCGGCCTACACCTTCGGCAGCGGAGTTCGAGACACGGAAATCAAGCAACAGCTACTCTTGGCAGAGCATCGCACCATCAATGCAGCTCTGGCGGCGGCCCTCAGGATGGAGGCAGCCAAGTTGACGGCGAACGTCTCGGCATCGCACCGGATTAGGAGCGTCGCGGCGGCCGACGTCGAGGAACGTCAACCGAAATCACCCGAGCGACGAAGACGAGGAGTGCCCACCTGCTGGTCCTGCGGCGAGCCTGGACACCTGAGGAGGGACTGTGACCGATCTGGTCACAAACAGGAAAACTAAAAGGGGCCGATGCGATGAGGGGCACGTCGGCGCCGTCAACACCATCCCCTCGGCTGATCTTGAAGACGGTTAACAGAAGATGCGACGATGGGCTGATTGCTGACGGATGGATAAGAGGCCGCCCATGCAGAGTACTGGTAGACACCGGGGCGTCGCTCACTATCGCCAGACCAGAAGTCGTGCGTGGACTACCTGGGAGGACGCCGCTGCGCCGGTATGAGCTACGTACTGCCTCAGGCGAGAACCTGCCCATCCAAAAGGAGGTTTTCCTGGATCTGACATTGGGAAAGAGGAGACTGGAGATGTGGGTGTTCGTCGCCAACATCACTGAAGACGTCATCCTGGGACTCGACGCCATGCGGATTTTCGATGCAACGGTGGACGTCCGGCGCCGTATCCTGCGTTTTGGTCAGGATGAAGTGTTCCTGAGAGACGTCGAAGACCAACCCATGGCCAGCAGACTCACCTTGGAGAATCAAGTGACAATCCCAGCAGGCTGCGAGATGGTGGTGACGGCAAGACTGGACGGAAAACCTAAGAGAAACCTGCTCCTCGATTCGCAAACAACTCCGATAGATGGGGTTTATGTGGCCAGATCCTTACTCCCGAATCAGAAGGTGGTACCGGTGAGGGTCCTGAATGTCACCAATCGGGACAAGGAGGTGCCTAGTGGAACTGTACTAGGTAACGTCGAGCCGGTGGTGTCTGTGACGTCGCTGGCAGAAAACGAGGAGTGTCACCGACCACGTCCAGATTTAGACCCATCACTGAAAGAGCTGGCTCGAGAATTGCCGGCGAATTTAAGCAAAAGAGAAAGAAGACAAGTCCACGATCTACTGACAGAATTTCAGGACGTGTTCAGTCTGTCTGAAAATGACTACGGGAGAACGGAGAAATTTCATCACCGCATCGACACCGGAAATGCTCGCCCAATCAGACAACCTCCTCGACGCGTCCCTCTAGCTAAACAGAGGGAGATTGACAGCCAACTGGAGGGCATGAAAGCAAGAGGGGTCATCGAGGAATCCGACAGCCCTTGGTCATCACCTGTGGTGCTGGTGAAGAAGAAGAATGGGGACCTGCGCTTCTGCGTGGACTACAGAAGACTGAATGACGTCACCAAGAAGGACTGCTTTCCCCTTCCACGAATTGACGACACCTTGGACACCCTGGCCGGAGCAGAGTGGTTCTCGACGTTGGATCTCAAGTCAGGATACTGGCAGGTGGCGCTACATCCGGAGGATAAGGAGAAAACGGCATTCTCTACAGGCCAGGGACTATGGCAGTTCACCGTTATGCCGTTCGGCCTCTGCAACGCCCCGGCTACATTCCAGAGACTAATGGAGTCCGTAATGAGAGGCCTGACATACGACACCTGTTTGCTGTACCTTGATGACGTCATCGTGGTGGGCAAGACTTTCAGCGAGCAGCTGTTGAACCTGAGGAAAGTGTTCGAGAGACTGCGACAAGCCAGGCTGAAGTTGAACCCGAAGAAATGTCATCTATTCCAGAAGAAGGTCAACTACTTGGGACACGTAGTAGGGACCAACGGAGTGGCCACGGACCCGGAGAAACTACAAGCCGTCAGAGGATGGCCGAGACCGAGGGACAAGCAGGAGCTGCGCCGCTTTCTCGGCCTCTGCACTTATTACAGAAGGTTCGTAGCTGGGTACGCCAACATCGCTAAGCCTCTAACCCAGCTGACCGAGGAGAAACGACAATTCCAGTGGACAGACGAGGCGGAGTCATCCTTCCAGTCGCTGAAAGAGGCGCTCTGCACTGCTCCTGTACTGGGATATCCCATCCCTGGAAGGAAGTTCACGCTCGACACGGACGCTAGCAACGTAGGCATCGGCGGAGTACTCTCTCAGGAACAGGACGGGCAAGAGAGGGTGATTGCCTACTTCAGCCGAACACTATCCAAGGCTGAGAGAAACTACTGTGTGACGCGTAGAGAACTTCTTGCCATTGTGGAAGCCCTGAAGCACTTCCACAAATATTTGTATGGCCGGGAATTCCATCTGAGGACAGACCATTCTGCACTCACCTGGCTATTGGGCTTCAAGAATCTGGAGGGGCAGACCGCCCGTTGGGTTCAACGTCTGCAGGAGTACAACTTCACCTCTGAACACCGACAAGGGAAGAAACATTCCAACGCTGATGCCCTGTCACGACGTCCGTGCCCGGATGGCTGCAAACACTGCCTGAAAGTAGAAGAGCGGGATGGCGCCCACGCAGTCCGAGCAATTGCCGCCCAGCCGAGCCCAGGATGGGATAACGCCGCCATAAGGAGGGAGCAGCTGGAGGACCCAAACATTGGACAGCTACTACGTGATGTGGAGTCCGGCCAGAGACCAGTATGGGCCGATATCGCCAACCGTAGCACCACTTACAAGAGCTACTGGGCCCAGTGGGAATCCTTCACTGTCAAGGACGGTATCCTGAAGAGGATTTGGGAGTCGGCCGATGGAAGGACCCACATAGAACAACTTGTCCTGCCCAGGAGCAAGGTGAAGGAAGTGCTGGAGGAGACTCATGCTGGAGTGACTGGAGGCCACCTGGGAGCCAACAGGACGCTGGACAAGTTAAGGCAGAGGTTCTATTGGTTGCATCAGAGAACCGACACGGAACAATGGTGCCGAAGATGCGACACCTGTGCAGCCAGTCGCGGACCAAGGACCCGCAGCAGGGGAGCTATGCAGCAGTACAACGTGGGAGCTCCTTTTGAGAGGATCGCCATCGACGTTGCTGGACCGTTCCCGGTCACGGATCGCGGGAACCGCTACCTGCTAGTCGCCATGGATTACTTCACAAAATGGCCAGAGGTGTACGCGATTCCCAACCAAGAGGCTTCGACGGTGGCCGACGCGCTGCTTGACAACTTCATCTGCCGATTCGGGGTGCCCCGGGAATTGCATAGCGATCAGGGGCGCAACTTCGAATCCAACCTGATGGGAGAATTGTTCGAGCGTCTGGGGGTGCATAAAACCAGGACCACTCCCCTCCACCCACAGTCCGATGGTATGGTGGAACGCTACATCAAAACCTTGGAAGAGCATCTGCGGAAGGTGGTGTCCAACCATCAACGAGACTGGGATGCCAGAGTCCCACTGTTCCTCTTGGCCTACAGAGCTTCGGTCCACGATACAACAGGGATGACACCGGCAAACATGGTCTTCGGGAGAGAGCTGCGCCTGCCCTGTGATCTGCTGTTTGGCACGCCACCCAGCGCCGACCAGCCAGCGACTGACTATGTGGCAGAACTCACCGAGAAGTTGAATGGAATTCACCAACTGGCCAGAGAGCACCTCAAGATGGCCAGCGACAGGATGAAGGTGCGCTACGACAGATTAGCCAACTCTGCAGGATTCCAGGAGGGCGACCTGGTGTGGCTGTATCGACCTACCAGGACCAAAGGGAAATCACCAAAGCTGCAGCGTGCCTGGGATGGACCATACCGCGTGGTGACCCGGATCAACGACGTGGTGTACCGGATCCAGCGACAACCTCGAGGGAAGATGATGGTGGTGCATCTGGACCGATTAGCAGCCTACCAAGGGACTGCCCGGGACGAGCAGCCCTAAGGAGGGGGCAATGTGACAGCGACGTGAGAATCGAACTCACGACCAGCGTCCCGCAAGAAAGCAGATCGCACGGGCTCCACGGAACATTGAGTGACGTCGCGCGGTGGAGAGAGAGAGAGAGGGTGTATTACGTCACGCGACGAGTCTGCGCGCGCAGCTGCTACGCAGTGGATGTGGAACGACCTTCCCGATTATTCCAGACGTCTGTCGATGTAGAGATATTGAGATAATTCTCTACACACCTGTAGAAGGTTCTCGCAACTATGATTTTGCTATAAAAGAGCAGGCGCCAGCGAACTAGACAGAGTCTTCAGAGTTTTCAGTTATTCAGTCAGTGAGAAAGCCAGAGCAAGCAAGCCAGCCGGAGTTCGACTCGAGTGTGCGTCCGCATCTGCGTCAGCATCCGAAGGCCTGAGTTCGAGTGCAGTGGACCGCAGTTGGAGGGACCTGAGTTCGAGTGCAGTGGACCGCAGTTGGAGGGACCCGAGTTCGAGTACAGTGAACTGTCTCTGAAGGTCTGTGGTTCGAGATACCGTGAACTCGAGTGACTGAGATAGAAGAACTGTGAACTGAGAACTGGTAGTTCTGATTTGTAAATAGTGCTTTGTAAATATTAGTTAAGATTAACAGTTCATTGTTGTGCGTAATAGTCCAAGTCAATTGTCATTGTCGTCGGTGGAGTGCTATAACGAATACTGTGTTGAGTGAAAATCCAATTGTTGACGAGAGCGTTTAAGGCGAATTGTAGAAAGGAATTATTGTTGTGGCGAATAAATTAAATTGTTGTAACTAATAAAATTTACAATATATATAATACTACTTGATTATATTATTTATTTTAAAGGTATTTTAATTGGTAGTGCTTTTTAATCAGTTCAGGATAACAGAGAGGGTTTGGAATTGAACGGGTTACATCAGCTTCTTGTCTATGCGGATGACGTGAATATGTTAGGATAATATTCACAAACAATTATGGAAAACGCGGAAATTCTACTTGAAGCAAGTAAAGCGATAGGTTTGGAAGTAAATCCCGAAAAGACTAAGCATATGATTATGTCTCGTGACCACAATATTGTACGAAATTGAACTATAAAAACCGGAGATTTATCTTTCGAAGAGGTGGAAAAATTCAAATATCTTGGAGCAACAGTAACAAATATAAATGACACTCGGGAGGAAATTAAACGCAGAATAAATATGGGAAATGCCTGTTATTATTCGTTGAGAAGCTTTTGTCATCTAGTCTGCTATCAGAAAATCTGAAAGTTAGAATTTATAAAACAGTTATATTACCATGAATAATTTTCAAGGGAAAAATTGTTCCGGGGCCGGGCATCAAACCCGGGACCTTTGGTTTAACGTACCAACGTTCTACCAACTGAGCTAACCGGGAACTCTACCCGACACCGATCCAATTTCTTCCTCTATATCCACAGACCTCAAAGTGGGCTGACAACCGTCAAGCAACCAACTTCGAGTGCACACTAACTCCGTGTGACTTTAAGTGTGGTTTTCTGTTAACGAATAGTGACGTGTATTATGCAAATCAAGATTTCAGGTATAACTCCCTGTAAAGTTGATTTGAATACTTTTCAAGGGAAAAATTGTTCCGGGACCTTTGGTTTAACGTACCAACACTCTACCAACTGAGCTACCCGGGAGTTATACCTGAAATCTTGATTTGCAGTTATATTACCAGTTTTTCTGTATGGTTGTGAAACTTGGACTCTCACTTTGAGAGAGGATCAGATATTAAGGGTGTTTGAGAATAAGGCGTTTACGAAAATATCTGGGGCTAAAAGGGATGAAGTTACAAGAGAATGGAGAAAGTTACACAATGCAGAACTGCACGCATTGTATTCTTCGCCTGGCATAATTAGGAACATTAAATCCTGACTTTTGAGATGGGCAGGGCATGTAGCACGTGTGGGCGAATCCAGAAATGCATATAGAGTTGGGAGGCCGGAGGGAATAAGATCTTTGGAAGCCCGAGACGTAGATGGGAGGATAATATTAAAATGGATTTGAGGGAGGTGGGATATGAGGTAGGGATTGGATTAATCTTGCTCAGGATAGGGACCGATGTCGGGCTTATGTGAGGGTGGCAATGAACCTCCGGGTTCCTTAAAAGCCGTAAGTATTTTTTAATCATATTGTGTTTCTTATTTATTATGTAATTGTATCTGACGTGTACATCCAAGTATATAGTTATGTATAGAATAAACAATCAACAAATCAAAAAATCCGTTCTAAACCATAAATTCACAGTATTTATAAGTTAGAACCAGTCCGCCACTGTATATCCAAGGAGCTTCAGCCTCCTCAAACTGTCACCAGATATCTTGGAAATTGTAATACCGCTGCTCTCTATACCCCGGCTACAAGAATGGAAAGATAACAAATTTCCGTTCCTGGAATTATTTTGGAAGATCGTAAATTCCTCTACAATCCGCTGAAATTGAACAGGAGAGCGAGAATGCGGAAACAATGTGGGATTAATAAAAGCGGGCGCAGAGGGGGTGAGGTGGGAGGGGGGGCGGCCACCCAAGCGGAGAAGGGCTAATAAAACACGGCATCATTTTGTTTGTTATTCTACACCACTTTAAATCAGCTGAAAACGTGGAGCAGACAAAACACCGCACACTCGCTCTTCTCAGGACACCGGGATCCCCTCCTGCCTGCCTGTTTGGCACCGAAACGCATATAAAGCAATTCAATTGCTGTTCGTGCCGCATCCAGCACGGCGACGAGTCACAGTAAACAATTGTGCGTTTTTATGTACGATCATTCGAAGCTTTAAACATTCACCTATTGAGAAAAGTCGTTTCTTATTCCGTGAACATACACAAAAGAACGGTTTTATAGGTAATGTATAAAGAATAATAAAACAAAATGTTTCGTGTTTCCTTTTTTCTTGTTCATATTCCAGTGAAAAAGTATGTAGACTATATAACAAAAATTCGGTGACAGGGAATTCTAAATACAAGTTCCAGTATCATTCATTCATTCATTTATTTTATTCCATAGATGTTTGGAGGTAAATCCCGAAAAGACAAAGTATATGATTATGTCTCGTGACCAGAATATTGTAGGAAATGGAAATATAAAAATTGGAGATTTATCCTTCGAAGGGATGGAAAAATTCAAATATCTTGGAGCAACAGTAACAAATATAAATGACACTCGGGAGGAAATTAAACACAGAATAAATATGGGAAATGCGTGTTATTATTCGGTTGAGAAGCTTTTATCATCTAGTCTGCTGTCAAAAAATCTGAAAGTTAGAATTTATAAAACAGTTATATTACCGGTTGTTCTGTATGGTTGTGAAACTTGGACTCTCACTCTGAGAGAGGAACATAGGTTACGGGTGTTTGAGAATAAGGTGGTTAGGAAAATATTTGGGGTTAAGCTGGATGAAGTTACAGGAGAATGGAGAAAGTTACACAACACAGAACTGCACGCATTGTATTCTTCACCTGACATAATTAGGAACATTAAATCTAGACGTTTGAGATGGGCAGGACATGTAGCACGTATGGGCGAATCCAGAAATGCATATAGAGTTTTAGTTGGGAGACCGGAGGGAAAAAGACCTTTGGGGAGGCCGAGACGTAGATGGGAGAATAATATTAAAATGGATTTGAGGGAGGTGGGATATGATGATAGAGACTGGATTAATCTTGCACAGGATAGGGACCGATGGCGGGCTTATGTGAGGGCGGCAATGAACCTTCGGGTTCCTTAAAAGCCATTTGCAAGTAAGTAAGTAAGATGTTACATGAGCAATGAAGCTTTAAGATGCGGAACAAGTCAAAATTTTACAATATTACGATTACAATTTTTACAGTTTTACAATTTAGTCATTTTCTACAATTTTACAATTTTGTGCAATTTTTACAATATTTTGGCGAGATGTAGTAAGATGATGTGAGGTCCGAGGATTCGCCAAAAGATTACCCGGCATTTGCCTTTTGGTTGGGGAAAACCTCGGAAAAACCTAACCAGGTAATCATCAAATCAAAGGGGTTGATGCCGAAGACTCGCCATAGACCATCTGGCTTCAGTCCCACGGCTGGGAAAACCTCGGAAGAAACCATTCAATGAGATCAAAGAGGGATCCAACCCAAGCCCGAACGCAGTCCAGATCAGCAGCCCAGCGAAATTACATTATATTTATCAGCCTTCCCATACTATAACCAGCGTCGAAACTAAATCAATATACAGACCGATTCACCAGGATTTACCGCCACTTACGGAGCTTATTTTCGAAGAAATTCTGAGCAAAAAATGTCATATAAGCATGTGTCCTAATCTCAATATTTTCAGTTACATTAATTTGGAATTGTTTGTAAAATACATTTTTTTCTTTAGTTTTAAAGATAAAAGAACTTTACAAATAGAAAATGAATTATTCAGAAGTATCATTTCTTTAATTGGCTTACTTACTTACTTACAAATGGCTTTTAAGGAACCCGAAGGTTCATTGCCGCCCTCACATAAGCCCGCCATCGGTTCCTATCCTGTGCACGATTAATCCAGTCTCTATCATCATATCCCACCTCCCTCAAATCCATTTTAATATTATCCTCTCATCTACGCTTTGCTGTGGTCGTGCCAGAGAATCAGTCCTATTCCGAGGCTTATTGTAGGGATTCGTAACAAGCTGTTTTTTACGGTGATGGGTTGTTAGCCCTTCGCCCAACCCCCAAGCTGGAGGACCATCCCTTATCGGCTGTCCACGACTGCTTATTCAATATATTCGCAGCTACCCTCCATATCTGGAGGCCGTCTCCTCTATCCACAACCTGAGGACGCGCCATGCCGTGGTGATAGGGACCCACAATACATGGTTCTTTAATTGGCTAGTATTCTGAAACTAAAAACGTGTTGTTAATTGCTTTGTACAGATTTTGATTTTCGATTTTTAACTAAAAATTACATCGGAATATGTATGGTAAGACTTTCCTGTGTTAAATTTCAACGTACGTCGTTTACATGTTTCGACCTATTTATGTAGTTGTTGATGTTTTCTAATGCCAGGCGTTTGACAAAGTCATTTGATCTCTTACACTCCAATATTTTTCAAAGATATTATCATGACCAGCCACTGAAGCACAGATTTTGAGGTGTTCCGAATCCATTTCTTGGTTTGAGTTGCACAATGGCAGTTAGGGAACTGATATATTCCAATTCTATGCAGGTGTTTGGCCAAACAATCATGGCCTGTTGCCAATCTAAATGCAGCTACAGACGATTTTCGTGGTAAATCGGGAATTAACTGTGCATTTTGATGCAGAGAGTTCCATTTTTTCCCTTGGAATTTCGACCTATTTATGGGTCATCTTCAGAACTGGTCGTTGTTGGTCTTGGCGTCACTTGTTCTGTTTCCTGTGAGGGTGTGTTCCTGTGGTATAGTGCAGAGTCAAAGAGTGTGTGTGTTTTGAAGTTAGGTTGTGTGTTGAGAATTCCGTTGGGGTGTGTTTTTGTGTGTCTATATTTCATATTGTTCTAGTGTGTTTAATTTCTGGGTTTTTGGTTGGATACGTTGAAATTTAACACAGGAAAATCTTACCATACATATTCCGAAGTGATACAGTGTTAAAAGTTGTGTAATCAAGATGTATAAAAATTACATATTTCTTACGCACTTACCATAACAATTGTTACAAATCATACGATTCTAATAACTTGTTTTTTTACAGTTTAATTACGCATCCTAATGTACAGTCTTAAAGAATTTACAAGAGTGGCGTGATTTGTAACAATTGTTGTGATAAGTGCGTAAGAAAGATGTAATTTTTAGTTAAAAATCGAAAAAAAAAAATTGTACGAAACCACTATGGAATTTACAACACATTTTTAGCCTGAGAATACTATTAAATTAAAGAAATGATACTCCTGAATAGTTCATTCTTTATCTGTAATATTCTTTTACCCGTAACACTAAAGAATAATGATATTTTACAAACAATTTCAAATTAGTGTACCTCCGAAAATATTGAGACTAGGACACATGTTTATATGACATTTTTTGTCCAGAATGTTTTCGGAAATAAGCTCCGAAAATGGTGGTAAATCCTCATGAATCACTCTGTAGAAACTAGAGCTAGTAAGATGATAATAAAATCACTACACACAGGGTAAACTGTTAGTAATTTTCATGGTGCTATTCTTTGATATATTTCAAGCAAAAAAGTTTAATACTTCTTTAATTTGGCCCTAAATAATCTTATGATCTGAGTTTGATTTTTTAGGATATACTGACTGGATTAATCTTGCAAAGGATAGGGACCGATGACCGATGACGGGCTTATGTGAGGGCGGCAATGAACCTGCGGGTTCCTTAAAAGCCATTTGTAAGTAAGTAAATAGGGAGGATATATTAAAAATCTTTACTCCTTTTGATAGCACGACATATTTGCCGATGGAGTACGATAGTCATTTTTGACGAGTATATATCCTATGAACTATTGAATTAGCTACAAAGTTTTCACGATTACATACGAGGAAATTTATTAATGAATAAATACACTGACAATTCATGGGGATTATTTGTAGTTTTTAAATAGTTCTACACGATTCCCTAGATTTGGCACCTACTATTATTTTAACTACTCTTTCTTGTAGTAGGAATACAAGCCTACTGTTACTATCTGTAGAAGACCCCAGAATATTATTCCAAATTCATTACCGAGTGGAAGTACGCAAATTATATTGCTTTTGAGGTATTGATACTACGTCTTGCATAGATCTAATAGCAAAACATGCTGAGTTTAGTTTGGGGGTAATTTCTTTAACATGATATTTTTAATGTAACATACTATTATCTATTTGTAAGCCAACAAATTTGGTTGTTGTTTCTATTGTTAATCATTGCGCTTGAAATCTTCGAGGTTGAATTTGGGCAGGATTTAAATTGGTTTATGTTAGTTTCATTACAATTTAATAATTATTTATTTATTATTATGCAATATACCGTATTTATGTGTTATTTATTTTTAATCAAGTTATTTACTGTATTTAGTAAACTGTCCTTGTAAATTTTATGTTATATTATTGACTAAGACCACACTGTACACGAGCCTGGCTCTTACGGTAATGGCTAGAAACATTTTTGTTTTATAAATAAATAAATAAATAAAAATAAATAAAAAATAAATAATACATAAATAATAAATAAATAAACAAATAAACAAATAAAGAAACAAACAAATAAATAAATAATTAAATAAGTAATAAAATAAATAAATACATAAATAAATAAATAAGTAAATAAGTAATTAAATGAGTAATTAAATAAGTAAATAAAAGAAATAAATAAATAATTAAATTTGTAAATAAATAAATAAGTAAGTAAGTAAATAAATAATTAAATAAGTAAATAAATAAGTAACTAAGTAAATAAATAAGTAAATAAATAAATAAGTAAATAAATAAATAAATAAGTAAATAAATAAATATATAAATAAGTAAATAACTAAGTAATTAAATAAGTAATTAAATAAGTAAATAAAATAAATAAATAAGTAAATAAGTATGTAACTAAGTAAGTAAACAAGTAAATAAATAAAATAAATATATAAATAATTAAATAAGTAAATAAATAAGTAAATAAGTAAGTAACTAAGTAAGTAAATAAGTAAATAAATAAATAAAATAAATAAATACATAAATAAGTAATTAAATTAGTAATTAAATATTTAAATAAATAAGTAAATAAATAAATAAAATAAATAAATAAATAAAAGTAAATAAGTAAATAAATAACTAAATAAATAAATAATAATTTAATAAATACCATGTAGCGCATAGACCTATATTACATTACATAACAAAGAATTGTAGTTTTCAGACAACAGATATGAAGGTATATCAGCTGTACTGAGCAAAGCAAATCTGTATCAGCCTATAATCGAATCCCGGTCTTCAATAAGAAACTGACCGCTATCTGCTGTATGGTTTGATGCGTTCAAAATGTCCGAGATCCAAGACTGACGCAAGGCGAGCACGGTGGTCCGCTAATGAAGACGGGCGAACAAATACTAATCACTTTATTTTTAGATGGTGCACCGCGCGAAACTTCTCCAACCCCGAGCGGCAGGCTTGGCAATGGAAGTGAACGCGTGTTTACCTAGACGCCACAAATCCCTTTTGGTAAGGTGAAACATCTGTGACATTCAAATTCTCTGCAAGCCCATTGGCATGCGGAGGTGATTCCCTCAACGGAAACGAGGAGGAAAAGACGTTTTGACGCGGAACAAAAGCTGAAGTGTTCCCAGGATGCGGTGTTAATCAGCTTTATAAAGTTTGACAGCTGGTTTTGTTGTTTTGTTATTCGCAAAAATTCCAAACTAAGTTTACTGGCATGCTTCACATCGTTCTGGACGAGTGTAATGAGACCTGGGAACTCAATTCATCAGTCTGAATAACAATATGCTGGTAAAGGAGGCTAGGACGGAAACTAGCATACTATGAAGTGAAATAAGTAATGGGAACATTAAGCGCGAGTGTCTTACCTTTGTAGCAGCAAATGGGAGGTAAAGCTGACAATTGTGATTGGCAAATTGTTGATGTGACGTGTGTTTGGGAGGAGGTACCGTTCTCAGCTGCGGTGGCAACAGAATCTCATTGACTGGACACTGTACTCAAGGACTCACCGCAGGAACGCTAGCGTAGGGAAAGTTAAGTGCGAGTATCTTACTTTCGCCGCAGTCTGGGCAGTAAGACAGACAACAAACTGTGGTTGGCTGACGTGACGTGTATAGGAGGTGGTACCATTCTTAGCTACACTATCAAAAGATGCTTGCAGACTGTGCATTGTATTCAAGGACACGCGCCAGAAACGCTGGCGTCAGCAATAACGTTATTATAACAGTATAGTATGCGGAGAGAAGAAATAGGCACACTATAGGACATAAAAAAGAAACAAAAAACGATAAAATCAACATAAATTAATTAAAATGAGAAGAAACAAAGAGAAGTAAAACTGATGAAAGAAACAGAAATAAAACGACAACAAAGAAACGTCAGTAAAATACGAAAGACAGCCAATCCGTTGTCACGGATGTTACATTTTTACAAATTTCAAACTCTATATTACTGAAAATGAAAGTACTTTTGTCAACTTTTATTATTAGAACCAATTTAGAAGATCATCATTTTACAGAAAAGAAGTTGTTTAATTATTATTATTATTTCCACTTTCTTTATTTCAATGATTTCTTAAATTAAATGCCCATAAAACTTGTAAAATATTTTCCTCTTGGAAATAAAGAAAGATTAGAATATTTAAATCTAGAGCCTTATCTATGGTTTACGCTAATAATAAACAAATATTTCTGAAAAAGACTTTTATTGGAATTCTCAGTTTGCCTGGAGTAATAAAACAAGAGGAAAGAAAAACAAACGAAATGGGGAAAAAAATAAGGACAGAAATAAATGAAAAAAAATCAGTTTCCTGTGGTTTGTGAAAAGTGTAAACTCCATTATGTCATATGAGAATTTGATAGGTAAGGTCAGTGAAACGTTTGGATTTTAATTGAACGATCGTGGAGAAGTGCTTGACAGAAAAAAGTTTTTTCGTGTTTAGTGGTGCAGGAAACATTGTTATTAAACGTAGAGCGGCACTTAATTGGAGAATGTGAATGCACTCACAAGTTTAAAATCATCGATGAAGCAGTATTAACTAGGTGAGTCTTCATACTTTTGTTATTTATGTTTGTTTCAAAAATTCCCGGAGAAATTGACACATTAAATTATAAGCCTCATAATAAATATTTAGTAAGTAATTAAATAGTTGTTGTAGTAGAAGAGGAAGTTTTTACCTTGCTACTAATGGCTCCTCTAGACGTATTGACATCATAGCGTATTCCCAGACTACCAAGAAATGATATGTAATTGATCCTGCCATAAGGATTGAAACGGGGAGTAGCCAGCCGGAGGGTGTCAATAAAGAAAAGATCAACATTTATCTGCCAACAGTTGATTACTTCAAAGCAAAATACCAGCTTGAAGACATTGAGGTGATTGGTCTTCTTATTGGAGCTCGTGGTGTGATTCCCAAGTTCTTTGAAAGCTTCAGGAAGACTTTTGAACTACCACAGACACTTACTGCTGACATCATAACTTCAGTTTTGAAACGCTCTTGCCAAATTCTGAGTCATCATATTCACTCTGTTTAATTTTTTTTTCTTTTCTTCACTATATAATTCATATATGTTTATTTTAATTTTCTTTCTACAGAATTTATGTAAACATTTAATATTGTAATATTCATGTACGAGAGCATACTGAGTCCTTCTGGGCTACCTCCAATGGGAGGCAGTTATTATAAAAAAACGATACAGATATACGACATTTAATATTTATGCTTATCACCGAACACAAGTTAAATTTAACAATAATTGTGTATTACAGTATATTAAAACATTTTTTCAACTCGATCAAAACTCGATTAATCTATCGATTAATCGTTTAAATTCGAAAGTTAATCTATTAAATATTTTGATCGATTAACAGCACTACTAATTAGGAAACAGTACGATTTGAGACTGTCGCATATTCAGCATGATGTGTAGTTTTTGGATGTTTGCACCGTGGGTGGTTAGGAAAAAGCAATAATGATCTCATCAATTCATCATAAACAGACATTAAGTCTTCAATGAAGTCATATTTTTATCTTCACATGTTCTTTCAAGTGGCAGCATGCAGTGGTCAGAGAATCGAAGGGAGACAAAGAAACGTCAGTCCACGAAGTGTTTGTAGAGGGAGACAATTGCCGAGTAGGACTGTTCACCTTGTACCAGAGACATAGCCGCACATGGTGGAAGGTGCGAAGAGAAATCTCAGTGGAGATGAGCAAGAAGGGTTAAGAAAGAGATGGAACAGATTGGTTGGGAGAGGCAGACAGCTAATATGAAGTGGAAGACGTGTCAACACAATCCAGAAAGCTGTTCAAACAGCAGCAGCGTCTGCGAGAGGTTTATACAAGCTGGCTGCCATGGATACTGCAAGACGACTTTGTTCTCACGACCGCAGGAGTAGCGGCATTTAAAACCTAGCACCGTGATTCACAACTGCTTTGCTTCAACGCTCCCCTTTTAAGATTTCCAACATGGGGTTGTCATGTATCTCAGGAATGGGAATGTATAGATACAAATGGAAAACGATGTTTCTCGACAGGGAAAGGTAGATAAAAACAATGCCGGGACGCAGAATAAAAAAATAATAATGAGCCAACAGATATAAAAATGATGATTATAGAATTATTATTATTATTATTACTATTATTATTATTATTATTATTATTATTATTATTATTAGTATGCACAAATCAGCCAGGGCCTCAATCAGAGGTATGTCGAAATTAATGGCATTACTTAAGGTTCATATATATCAGAGTGCTGCATTGGACTTAAATCGCTCGCTTCAACTCGGTCGAGTGTCGCACCCTCGAGTGAGATACGATCGATCGTGATACGCTCGTAATAAATAGAAGCACAGTACAAGGTCATCTCACTGACATGTCTTATCTTGTATGGAAGGCGACAGATGAGATATACATATGTTTTGCTCACACGGTAAAAATAAGGCTTTATTTTCTGCGTTTATGACAAACGTTTAATCGAACAGTCAATGGAACGTACCAAAACAGGAACATGAAGTTATAAATAAAATAGTATGAAAAACTTCGATATACAGTTATTATTGCTAATTAATAATTATTCAATATTTGATTTACCACATATGTAATATGATAGGTCCATACATAGTGTTCCGCCTATATACTGCGACAATGTAGAAAAGTTTTACAAAATATTATTGATATAGCAGTAGAGTAACAACAATATTAGTACAGAGATAACGTCACAGAAAATATAATAAAACGAATAATCATGCTGCATAACTGTTACAGATGCAAAGATGGCTATACTAATTATTAGAGATTATTACTACTACTACTACTACTACTACTACTACTACTACTACTACTATTATTATTACTAGAAAACTTGATACAGTTCTTGCATTATCGTGATTGTGTTCTCCGTTTATAATAATTACATTTACATCCAATAACATCTATCAGATGTAGCAAAAACAAAATCACTCCTGTGTGGTGGGGGGGGGGAACATTTACCTACAACATTTATATTACATTTTAAAGCAAGTTTTGTAGTTGTACTATGGAGAGGTTAGTTATACACTGCAAAGTTTTGAAATGATAAACATCTATGATGTTAATACACAGTTCATCACTGTAACAAGAACGAATGTCTAACGCTTGGCTTATACCGTTCGAGGATTTATCGCTCGTGACAATTTTACCCATCATGCATGTGCGCTACCTATCGGATTATGCTATGAACTACTTGGCGCTCGAGCGAAAACGTCCGATGCAGACCTCTGAGATATATATACAGGGTGTTAAAAACTTTCCAGGAGGTGCTAGTATACATCAAAATAAAAAAATCTCTAATAAACATGGGTCCTACAACATATACTTTCTGAGCTCTGTACACTTATTCACAGGAGGTGCTCAATGTCACGTCCATTCATGGCAATGCATTCCTCTTCCCTTCGGCGTATGGAATCACGCACTCTTTGAAATAGACTTGGTTGTTTTTGATAACCAAAAGTCTAGGGGATTTAGGTTTGGGGAACGAGCAGGCCAAGGTGTGGGGCCTCCCTAGTCAATCCAGTGGTCCTGAAATGTCAGCGTCAGGTGTTCACGTTCATTACGGAAAAAATGTGTTGGAGTGCCATCATGCATGAACCACATCTGTAGTCTTTGCTGATATGGCACATATTCCAGCAAGGTAGGGAATACGTTAATACAGTCCTGATAACGAGCCCCAGTTAATCTCTGTGGTAGCACGTATGACCCTTAATCTATCACCAAGAACGCCTGTCCATAAGTTGATTGAGAATCGGTGCTGATGCCTTATTTCTTCAACTACATGGGAATTTTCAGCGGCCCACACATGCTGATTACGAAAATTCACAACACCATCCCTGCTGAACCCCGCTCATATCCGTAACCAGACTTTTCTTTTCAGTATTCCTTACGACATATCAGTATTCCATACCAGGGGTGTCAACTACGGTATGATTATCTGGTAGTTTGCTGTATTGTAGGGCGAGGAATGCATTGCCATAAATGGACGTCACATTGAGCACCTCCTATGAACAGGTGTCCAGATCACAGGAAGTATGTGTTGTAGGACCCATGTTTATTAGACTTTTTTTCTTGTTTTGATGCATACTGACACCTCCTAAAATATTGGATAGTTTTTTTTAACACTCTGTATAATGAAAACTATTAAAACATAAGGAATGTAGAAGATAATGCATTTATTAAAGGAGTGAAACTGAGAACCAAAAGAGTTAAGAATACATAGACAGAAGTGTAACAAAGATTGCTACCCAGTAATGGAAAGATTCAGATTTGTCATTACCAGAAAAAAAGATAAAAATGAATTAGCTGAGAAAAAGATAATACTCTTTCTTTGGGACATGGACAGGCCTATCGACAATCGACAAGACATATTATTAGTAACACAATACATTCCTTAAAGAAAGTAATTAACTAAGGCAGAACGAAAATCAAGTCTGAAACAAAATTATAAATAAACAAGTAAATACAATTAATTGAATTGAAGGATACAAAGAAAAATGAAATAAAAAAAAGAAAAAAGGCAACAAAAATGAGACGGAAGACGTGGACAAACGAAGAGGAAGAAAAATGACGCAGCTAAACTTTTGCAGACTACATTGACAAATGAAGTAATTTCGGATTGAGCACGTATGTGAGAGAAACTTGGAAAACCTCTGGTTTGGAGGCTCTGCGATTAGGAAGGCTGTTGCAGCAGGTGCAACGATTTATCAAGCACTCTGCAGCCATTCATCTCTTGACCTCTAATACCGTGAGAAATGACCCCAATTGAGGGACCCCTCCGTCTGCCCAACTCTTCCAAGACACATTTTGAAGAAGAGAGTAATCTTATACGCACAGTCTAAGTAATGTAACTATAATATTTTAGACGTCATCTAATGCGCAAAATGGGAGAGAAGAGCAGACCTATAACAAAGTCTACCGTTTAATTGTCTAACCTGTAGTCATCATCCCCGAGTACGCATTATCTTATGCTTAAAACTCGAGGGAAATTTCACTTTTTTCGGCAAACTTTTCTCATCGTTTTCACTGCAAAGGAAAGAAGGGAAATATTGAACACTTTCCCACAAAATTCGGAGACATTTCATTGTTTGGGGATATGAAAATTTGCTAACATTAACAAGGATGTATCTTCTATAAAATACAAGAATTAAATTAGGTTTCATATAACGGTTTTTCGCATGACTATGTTACAAACTTATTGTGATGGTTGAGGTAGTCAGAAGGAGCAATTTGTTATGAACGTGAAGTGTAGATGCTATAGTCTGCGTCAATTGAATATGCACTTCAAGGACAATGCATAGTTGCCGCTTCGGTTCAGTCATAAGGGGCCGTATTCATAGACATTCTTAGCACGGGCATTTAATGGATTATCAGCGAACTAATGTTTCTCGTATTCATAAACCAGTGTTAGCGATATGATATGATATGATATATGATATGATATATGATATGATATGATATGATATGAATCCTGTACAAGTAACCAGTCGATAGCCGTGGCTAGTTTAGCACGCTCGTAGCGCGCGCTAGCGAAATGTCTTTGAATATTACGGAAAATAATTTCCAGCGAACTTCATGCATAGCGTGCTATACCCCTGAATGAAAACATTAGCCTATATATTTTTAATACAAAAGTAACACCTGCATAAAGTAGATTAATTCCCAGTACAATACAACCGGCCTTGAAGAAATGTACCCGTTACGAAAACATTGACTTCTAATGTTTAATACTGTATAATATCCTTACTTACTTACAAATGGCGTTTAAGGGACCCGCAGGTTCATTGCCGCCCTCACATAAGCCCGCTATCGGTCTCTATTCTGTGCAATATTAATCCAGTTTCTATCATCATATCCCACCTCCCTCAAATCCATTTTAATATTATCCTCCCATCTACGTCTCGGCCTCCCCAAAGTTCGAGGCTTATTGTAAGGTTTCATAACAAGCTGTCTTTTTACGGTGAAGGGTTGTTAGTCCTCCGCCCAACCCCCAAGCTGGAGGACCACCCCTAATCGGCTGTCCACGACTGCTTAATCAATATATTCGCAGCTACCCTCCATATCTGGAGGCCGTCTCCTCTATCCGCAACTGAGGACGTGATAGGGACCCACAATACATACTGTGTAATATATTTCCATAAAATAGTTTAATATGAGAAATATGCATATTTTGCAAACGTTAGCTCATACATGTTTAATATACGCTTCCACAAAATATATTAACCCCCAGTACAATACAGTCATTCTTTAAAAAAATATTGGTCCATATAATATGTTAAATACTCGTATAATATGACTGCGCAAAATAAATTAATCTCAATAAAATATAGTCGTTCTTTACATAAATGAGAAATATACCCATTACGAAAACATTTGCCTATACATGTTAAATATATAGTGCATAAATGTTATCTTTCCACGCTCGCGGACGTAAAGCTGAAACGGCAGAGCACAGTGCAGCTGCCCACATGCGAGCGTGGAAAGATAAAATGTATTCACTGTAATACGCCTGTCTTCACGAAATATATTTATTCCCAGTGCATTACAACGGAGCAACATATCTTTATCGAAGTCATTGAGATCTGTCACATGATGATGTCGTTTGATTGCTTTTCTAGGAGAACAAAATTTCACAAGATGTTCTGTAGATTTTAGCTCTTTCTCGAAATCTTGTTTACATTCGTTTGGAAATTCCACACATATTTGCATTCAGATCTTGAGATTTTCTAAACTGAATGGTGGCATTTTTTCGGGATGTTCCGCAAGATCTTTAAGGAAGTTATAACACTATAAACAGTCTTTTTGCTCTGACTTCGCAAAACAGGTTGTCCCATTCGTTCACGTTTTTTTAACTGGTGTATTGTAGATAGCAGATGATCCAGCGTCACCCTCCATAATGCCAAAATGAGCAATGAACGAAATTAGCAAAATTAAAATTAAAAACAATAAAACATTACAGTAGACACGAATTTAAAGAGCAATGACACTGCACAATTAACACGATGTTTTCAGTACGGCTTTCGGAAAAGACTGATGTTTTCCTTATACGCATATAGCACCACCATTTAACACCGCGTGACCTATTCTGATTCAAGACAAGCGTGGGCTGATGTAGAGATAACACATTCACTCGTAACATCGCGCGAAGTTTCAAGGTTCGAGGAGCGGAGGGACAAGGAATTGGATTTTACCTTCAGATGCATTTTCTACTGAAGCGGATTATAGAAGTCCATGTGTGTGCCCGCGTCGCCAAAACAAATTAGGCTACTTGCTAGCGAAGTGTCAATGTTGTATGGAAAGTTAGCCGCAGAATAATACAGGCTGTTTCAAAAATACGGGGCATAATTTCAGATATGTATTTCCCACATGTAGACAATCAAAATAGTTTATTACAACATGTGTCCGGAAATGCTTTATTTCCGAGTTATGGCCTTCACAACATTGAAATTCACCGGAACGTTTTTCTTCCCGCAGGTCGTTGCCGTCAAAGGAGACATTAAAAGGGCACTCCGACAGTTCATTCCGAGGCGAAGGTTACATTCAGTGTTGTGTAGGCGTTAGACTGTGCGACATATATTCAAATCAAGAGCTGGCAGAGATACACTTCATGTACGGTAAGGCGGACGGCAATGCTGCGCTGGCTCGTCGTTTGTACCAGGAGAGGTACCCACAGCGACAATGTCCAGATCGGAAGACATTTGTACGTCTCCATTACCGTCTGTGCGAGTATGGAAAATTTAACTCTCCTGGTTTGGGAAGGGAACGACCAAGATCTACAACTCCAGAAGTACAGGAGGAGATTCTGGAGGCTGTGAACATGACTCCTTCTATCAGTACACGAAAGGTAGCGTTGCAAGTCAATGTTCCTCATACGACTGTCAGGAGACTGTTGAAAGAGTATCAATTGTATCCTTATCATTTGCAACGTGTACAGGCCCTGTCACCAGCAGATTACCCTGCACGAGTTAGGTTCTGTCAGTGGTTCTTGCAGCAGTGTGGTGTAAATCCGAACTTTCCTGCCTTAGTATTATTTACAGATGAAGCACAGTTCACACGAGATGGCATAACAAATTTCCACAATCAGCATGTATGGGCGTATGTGCAACTGTTCCATCTCATCACCAGGTGTGGTTCTCCCTCAACATGTGGGCCGGTATCATTGGTGATCGATTAGTTGGACCCCATGTGCTTGTAAACAGACTTACGGGGGAGGCGTACACAAACTTCCTGGAAAACACCATATCTCATGTTTTAGAAGACACTCCACTGATCAATTGTCAACACATTCACTTCTTGCATGATGGCGCTCCTGCACACTTCAGTCGTACGGCTCGCCGGTACTTGGATCGAAGGTTTCCTGATCGATGGATAGGTAGAGGTGGCCCAATTGCTTGGCCTCCACGCTCACCTGATCTGAACTCTCTCGATTTCTACTTGTGGGGTCATTTAAAATCATTGGTTTATTCGTCTCCGGTGCCTGATTTGGAATCCCTTCGGAATCGAATTGTGGCATGTTCTGAGGACATACGCCATACTCCTGGAGTTTGGGATCGTGTTCGCAGATCTGTATTCAAACAGGAGGTGGACATTTTGAACATCTTCTGTAATGACAACGACCTGCGGAAAAAAAAACGTTCCGGTGAATTTCAATGTTGTGAAGGCCATAACTCGGAAATGAAGCATTTCCGGACACATGTTGTAATGAACTATTTTGAGTGTCTACATGAGGGAAAAACATACCTGGAATTATGCCCCGTATTTTTGAAACACCCTGTATAATTATTACTACAAATCTTCCTTATTTGTTTTATTTAACTTACAAGGAATACATTCTTTATCAAAAGCGAAGGACGGATGAAAAGCGGAGAGACGGATAAAAGGAAGACAGGCTTATGAAAATGGGAAAGACGGATGAAAATGCAAAAGACGGATGAAAATGCAAAAGACGGATGAAAAGGCAAAAGGCGGATGAAAAGGCAAAAGGCGGATGAAAGGGAAATACGGATGAAAAGGCGAAAGACTGATGAAAAGGGAAAAGACAGATGAAAAGGAGATAGACGGATGTAAAGGAAAAAATACGGATGCAAAGTGGAAAAACGGATGAAAAGGAAAAAAAGACGGATGAAAAGGAGAATTATGAATAAAAAGGGGAAAGACGGATGAAAAGGCGAAAGACGGATGAGAAGGGGAAAAACAGATGAGAAAGGGAAAGACAGATGAAAGCTAGAAAAGCGGATGAAAACACAAAATACGGATAAAAAGAAGAAAGACGGATGGGAAGGCGAATTTTTTTTTTTTTTTTTTTTTTTTTAATCTTGAGGAATCCGTCACCATGTGCAAGTGAAATGGAGTCAACCATGCTATTCTGACATGTAATCGATAAAAAAAATTCTTAATTTCGATCATATTTCACTGTCAAAAGTAATGCGCTCTGAAAGGCAGGGGCCTGAGGTATGGGGAAGCAATCACGTTTTGCTGCAGGGTTGGGACTCCCTATGGTCGCAGCATATAGTCACTGTAACGTTATTTGCAAACCCCGCAAAAAATAATTGCGTTACCTTACCCGCAGATTAGAGTAATTGGAGCATGTAGCGTGTTTCATTAATTATTGTGTAAAACAATATAGAAAATTGTATTTTATTTTTATGAGCTCTATAAAACATACTCAGGTTTCCTTCTAACACTGTGACAACGGATAGAAATAGCATTTCCGTCCATCTTCATAATACGTCTAATATCAACTAAACTTCAATTCATTAAATGATGCGTTTCTACTTCTGTCTCAGACACGGACGGACCCAGTTATCACATATATATATATATATATATATATATATATATATATATATTTTATTTTGGTACACGGTAGAGTTTATCCCCTTTAAAATGTTTTAAAAGTGGGGTGGGAATGAAGGGATGGAACAGAAAAATCAATCACCGGTTGTTTTGATCTTCCCCCTCGAAAACTAAATTGATGTTCCCCACCCCCCAGTCGTGTACCCTGCACGTGTAAAATTATTCAAGTTGAGAAGTTTTGAAATAAACACCAGGTATGTATTATCCAATTTTGCTTTAATTTTTAATTTCTTCTAAAATAGACGTCATTTCTAGTTCTTGTAAAATTTCTTCATTTACCTTACGGTCTTTGAACTTGTACCCAGTTCTTTTCATAAAACACGATATTACATTTCTCCACTAATTAATCTTTTTTCGATGAGTCCAAATTTCGTTACCATAGGTCAGGTATGTCAAGCGCGAGCATTTCTAGCCTTTATAAGAGGTATAACAGTGACGTAGAATATCTTTTAAGCGTGTACAGCATGCGATTCTGTAAGCGGAACGTCTATAGACTCCTTGTGAGAGGATACTACAGTAAAACTTCGTTAATCCCGACTCCGGTAAGCCGGACTTCGCTTAATCCGGACAGGCAAAAAAACGATGAGTTTCGAAAAATTGAACAACTTTGTTTTAAGGTTTACTTTTATACATTAGAACTATGGAATTACAATAATTACAGTATGACACCTATAACATTAAAAATAAAGAAACTCCATCAAGTTTGCATTAAACTAATTTTTTAGTTGGTTATTTAACGACGCTGTATTAACTACTAGGTTATTTAGCGTCAATGATTGGTGATAGCGAGATGGTATTTGACGAGATGAGGCCGAGGATTCGCCATAGATTACCTGACATTCACCTTACGGTTGGGAAACGCCTCGGAAAAACCCCGACCAGGTAATCAGCCCAGCCGGGGACCGAACCCGCGCCCGAACGCAACTTCAGACCGGCAGGGAAGCGCCCTAACTGACTGAGCCACGCCGGTGCCAGCATTAAACTAATTAAACTGGTATATAAATATTATTATCGATTACACAAACAAAGACAAACAGTCAAAACGAGAATGAAAGGTCCGTCGTGCACATCACCATAATTATGGGTATCACGTATACACTGAATTGTATGTATTGCTTTACATTTTATTGTACTGTATAGTGTATTTAGGCCTATGCCCTTTAAATACACAGTAATAGTCCGGATTAACGAGGTTTTACTATACAGGGTATAGGCTAAGTGTCATTATTTTAACTGATGATTGTTCATGTCATAAGGAAGAAAAAATGTCCTCACAATTTTTTTCTAATTGCAATGTTTAACTAATTATTAAAGTTTACAATATTAGGCGTTTGGCAACGTTGCTGGATGGGGAGGAGGGAGTTTACAAGTACACAGTACAGCTCAAGCGGATACAGACATACCGGTACAAAACAGATGCTCTGTTCAAATGCAGAGGCGGACTGTTGTTTACATAAAACGAACAGCAAATACAAACTTTAATCTCATTAATAGAACTTTATGGTAAATTTCCATTTTATTTAACATTATTGACAATACTGGTCCATTTTCTATTGCACGTCTAAAAAATAAACAACAATGATTTACTGCACAAAATCACACGAGCTTTTTTTAAATGCAACATTTTAATCTCTCCCGCTTCCATAAAGCAGTACCAAAGAAAGTTTCTATTTGTGTGATTTTCGAAACGAGGTAAGAGACTCCTAGTTTGTAATAATCGTTGAGAAACCGCTACAAAAATTAGCCGATTAGGTAACCTTCATTGCGGAAAACACTGACGGTACATCTTCTTGCCTCGCTTGAATTACGACGACTTTATCCATAAATTAATAACATATGATATTCCTAAACTGTGAACGATATTGTAAGTTTATCGAATACCCTGTATTGAACTGTCATCCGCTCTGCAGCAGACCTATGTACAGTGACCTTGAACTCAGCTGACATTTACGTACGTCTGTGCAGAGTGCTACCTGCTGAAAACGTTGCCACGTCTCTCACGCCAGAATATTAACAAATTTAAGCATGAAATTTTATTTAATTTCACGAAAACGTAACAGAACACACAAGTATATATTTCAACTACTATTAACACTTTACTAGATATACCTACCGATGTAATTGTTTTCGTAATTTTACTAACGATATAAGCAGTATAACGCGAGTAAAATAAGAGAATAAATATATTTTTCTGGGAAAACTATCAAGTTTTGACCCTATGTTGTATGGACATTTTTTGATTCTGTAGACCGACCCCGACGACTGTGAAAAGGACGGCACTTATGCCCCTTACACCCTGCATATTCTCGCATTTGACATCCCTACCATATACGAATATATTAAGCACCAAACGAAACAATCTTCCTAACCGAGCTCTGAATCAAATTGAACTGAAGCATTTCAGGTCTAAACAAAGACCTCAATAATGTTTTACTAAATGTACTGGTACACAAAACGTAACGTCTTGTGCCAACCTTATTCTGTATTCTGTGCGCTGATGAAACGTTCAGCATGTCACGTAATTTCTGTGATGTTCACCTCTTTTGGTAGGAGTTTATCGGATTATTTCATGGGAGCATCATTTCTCTGATATGCATGAACACGGCCAAGTTTTATGCTGGGAAAATTGCATTAAAATACTGCAAACATAGCGTTTGCTTCATTCTGAGCAAAAGACCCTGTGCATTTTAAAAATAGAAACCTAATTTCACTACGATTGTTTCTAATTATTGAATTGGCTCATTATGAAAAGAAAAAATTGAAATTCATACAAGAAACCACATACGAATACTTAATTATGTAATCACATTACTAAACTTAGAGCAATTTAAACAAATCTCTTGTACGCTCATATTACAAATCATTCGCCATCGTGTACGTTGACTTTCATAATTAATCTAATAATATTAATTGCCATATACTATAATAATAATAATAATAATAATAATAATAATAATAATAATAATAATAATAATAATAATGCTTTATTTTTTCTGGCAGGGTTAAGGCCGTGAGGCCTTCTCTTCCACTCAACAAGAAGATAAAAAGGAAATACATGATAATATAATGTTAATACAAAAGAAAGTTATAGGTATACCTACCTCAGATAAAATCGAAACAGAAAAATATGCATAAGACAGAGGATAATCGAATTTAAATACTTAAACTAGTTACAATTGTGAATTACACTATATATCCTGGAACACTGTGCGTTTTAAAATAAGATGTTTCACTTTGGACTTGAAAGCGTTTAAGATCTGGAGGCCCCTAACATCTGTAAGTAATGAATTCCAAGAACGTATAGTGTCAATTGTAAAAGACGAAGAATACGCGGATGTTGTATGGAGAAGGATTGATAATAGAGTGTTGTAATCTGGTATACAGATTATGATGTGTGGATAGATTATGAAATCGTGATGCAAGGTATTCAGAGGTTGATAAACACCTGTTTCCAAAGTTTTAAGCAATAGAAAAGTTAAGTAAAATGATCTCAACAATATGACTTCAGAATTTTTGGATTAGGGACCCATTTTCTATTGCTACTTCTGAAAAAAAGACGAGCTTCTCTTGTGATGGAAGTCTAAAGCAAGTGATCAAGAGAATGGATTTAATACAGCCCTATATTTTTGGTTGGCAAGTGGAAATTAATATTCTCTCATCTCGGGAAAAGCTAAACAACTTTTTATGGTGTTCACAGCTACTTACATTTGTGAATATGGGTTTTCGTCTCTAATTCATTTAAAACTAGGGGATAGTAGGGTAGTATCGGACATCGGGTAATATCGGACAGTGAGTTTCTTTCATCTACCACACGATGATAGTATCTGATTGACATGGTTACGTTTGTGTGATGTCGCATAGAAAACTGTAACCATGTCATTCAGGTAGTACCATATGGTGGTAGATGAAAGAAACGCACTGTCCGATACTACCCGATGTCCGATACTACCCGACTCTCCCCTAAGCACAGGAATAAATTGAATATTGAACATGATTTAAGGGGAGTCTGTACTGCCTATCGCAGCAATGTAAATTTCATCTAATTTACGTGTACTTTTGTCAGGACTTACGTAAGATACACATTTGAAATTTTTAGGCGTTATTCTTCAAGTATTGCTGTATGTAACAGGCTAAAATTACGGTCTTTATCTTTTATTACTCTGATGGGATGGCATTCCAGACTCCCCATAAGTCTCAAATTAACACAAGATTGAAAACTGACAGAAAGAAGTTGTAGTTTGCTAAAGAAGCACAACCTTCACACTCAAAATATGTTTGTTTATATCAGTGACAGATTCTAGCATCAGCATGGATTCTTTGTTATTATGATGTCATTTTTTTTTTAGTTTTTAATCATTTACCATTATGTAACAAACAGGCCAAGGTCTATATGCATTTTTCTGTATATTTTATGGAACACTGCACTGAACAAATTAATTAAACATGCCTAAATAAAGTAATCAATTATTGCTATTGGATCACAGTAATACAAATTATGATCCTGGAAGCGATATATGGCGCTTTTCCATAATAAATTTGGTTAATGATTGGAATAAACTGATGGGGATCCTAAAGAAAATTGGCGTGGTTTGGAAAGAGAGAAGACTGTTCAGTAATCTTTATATGAAACAACGAGTGAAAGTCAGGATAGGAGAAGAAATGTCAGAAGAAAGTTAAATTAGGAGAGGAGTACGTCAAGGATATCCTTTATCACCTACCTTGTTCAGCATCTACATGGAGGATTTAGTAAAGAACTGTTTTCAGAACATGGGAGAAGTGATAGTAGGAGAAAAGAGAATAAAGTGCATAAGATTTGCTGATGATATGGCGTTGTTAGCAGAAGAGGAGATGA
Organism: Periplaneta americana; assembly: GCF_040183065.1. Classification (NCBI taxonomy): domain Eukaryota; kingdom Metazoa; phylum Arthropoda; class Insecta; order Blattodea; family Blattidae; genus Periplaneta; species Periplaneta americana. The sequence continues at coordinate 45,654,237 of NC_091118.1, forward strand.
TACTAAAGGATATGCTACTGGAGCTAAACGACAGCTGTGAGCAGTATGGGATGAAGATAAATGCAAATAAGACAAAGAGCCTGGTCATAGGAAGAAAAATACAGAAGATAAACTTGCGAATTCTAAATGAGACAGCAGAGCAAGTGGACAGCTTAAAATACTTGGGGTGTACTATAAGCAGTAACATGAGCTGCTGCCAGGAAGCTTTTAATAAGAAAAGGAGCATCTCCTGCGGACCTCTCGAAAAAGAACTAAAGAAGAGACTAGTGAAGTGCTTTGTATGGAGTGTGGCATTGTATGGGGGCAGAAACATGGACATTACGACGAAGTGAAGAGAAGCGAATAGAAGCATTTGAAATGTGGATATGGAGAAGAATGGAGCGTGTGAAATGGAGAGACAGAATAAGAAACGTAGCTGTGTTGGAAAGAGTGGGTGAAGAAAGAGTGATGGTGAAACTGATCAGAAAGAGAAAAAGGAATTGGTTAGGTCACTGGCTGAGAAGAAACTGCCTACTGAAGGATGAACTGGAAGAAATGGTGAACAGGGGAAGAGTTCGGGGTTAAGAAGCTATCAGATGAGGGGCTTAGAACAAAAAGCAGGTAAGTGACATTATTTAAAAAAATAAGGTAAGTGCGTGTTGTGATAGCCCAAAACGATGTTTCTTTGGGATAAAATCAGGTAAGTGATCACACTGTGCAGTGCTGCTATATGGGCATCATTTCACCAAACTAGTGTATAATATTCCATTGTATGTAGAACTGTAATTTCCTCAAAACTAGGTTTCCGTCACTTACCTGCTTTTTGTTCTAAGTCCCTCAGATGATAGACGACTTTAAGATATATGGATCATATGAGAAAACGAAGAGGAAGACAGAAAATAGGAAAGATTGGAGTAAGCTGAGTTTGCAGTGAAATACATGCCCTTGGGCAGAGCACTAAATTAAATGAACGAATGGTACAGCTAATGTCCTAAATTAAAAGTAGTGGTAAGTCATTGAAAAATATTAAGAACCGCTGTCCTATTAGAAATCGCTGCTTGCAACTCTTATTTACGATACGTATACATTTGCCTAAATTACTTAGCATTCTGCTGGCAGTCGTTGATTAGTGATTAGTCTTAGCAACCCCAAGGAGTGAAGGAAATTCCAACGCTCAACTCTTCTAAATACTTCTAAATTATTTGCACGGGTCTAAATTTAGTTTAGTACAATAATTTCTAGAAGCATGCACACGGGTTTGGGTTACAAAGTTTATTAAACACGCTTTTCACCTCCTTCCTTCCTCTATGCTCTCACCAGCCAAGCAGTTACAGTACATTTTTATATTCATAAGGCAGCCGACTCCACTATATTTAAGAGAGGGGTTTATTTAAGTTACTTCCTACCATCTGTGGAGTGTTTCTTTAACGCAACAAAAAAATGTAAAGTGAAGAAGTTAGCTGGTTGTTGCCTCTTCCTCACCAACACACACAACTTTAGTTGCCTATGCACGCGCTAGGATCTGACGATGCTCGCTTGTTTATGAGTCGGAACTGACTGGCGCCGCGCAGTAGCTAAAGGGACGGCGTTTGTGTATCTTCCTACAGGTCCTGCATGATATCTCTCAATGATACACATTAGACAGCTTGTAAACATTAAGGTAAGAGGTGGCAAAGGACAAGTTACACTGTCACTATAAAATTACCAAGCTACCAGTAAATTACATAAATTTTGATCCAGGGTTTATTTTTTACTTTAGATCGGAAGAGATTCACCACACATCTCAACGCTCTAGCACAGTCTAATACAGTCATGTCAATTGATGCCCATAGGAGCAAGCGCGCGCTTTAGAGCTCAGGAGAGCCTGAGTGCTTTACAGCGGAAACGAAAGAGACACACGAAAGAGGTAGTATATGCCGCTTGGTCGAGCTATATTCAGGGATGGCCAGCACTGATTCAATAGATAAAGGGAAGAGAATTTATTAAAGCTGTATTCATGTTAATTTTTAGATTTGCCTGAGAAGTATAAGTGCATTATAAAAATGTAAGTTTTAATTTTAATGCTCATTTTTCACAAGTTTCATTTTTTATTCAAAAGAAATATTTTCTCAACTTCTTTTCTAGAAAAGTGACATTTTCAGGCATAGGCCTATTTATTTAGTAGCCTTACAGAATGTTTTCGTAAATCTAATATACCGTATATACGTATTACTGAAGATAGTGTATTGAAAATTTTGAAAATATTCGCATGGAAATTGTTTGTAAGGAAATGAATTAACAAAGCAACTACTGTTACATCATAAGCAAAAGATACGTGCTCATGTGTTGTAAAAATGTCAGCTCTATAGCTTCAGCAGATTTCGAGAAAATAATTTAACATTCTGATGATAGGAAGTTGCTCACAAATATCACCTTAAAAGCATAATGCGATAAGAGTTTTGTTATGTAATATTAATTACACTTAAAACAGATACAGTACTCTCTTTTTTTGGGATATCACTTTCTTTATGAATAATGTGTTTCATCCATTTAGTACAGTATAATTTTGTACTACTATGGAATTTAAGTGAATATTCCTTCTTAACTCTTTATTATGTTATTAGCATTTAAAAGACAACTGCAATATTAAGAAATTGGTATCAGTACTTTCGTTTTACATATATCAAACAGAAAGAAGCCATATAAAAATAACGACATAAAATTTCACGTTCCGTTTGAAGTTTGTGCACCACTGTTTTCTTAATCCAACAGGCTGCTTATTCATATACACAACCCTTCCTCTTTCCATACTTAGCGCTTGCTGCCCGCGCACGACGTCAAGGTCTGAAAAATGCGCTTGCTTTGACATCACTGGTCTAATATATACAGTCACGAAGCTTGAGTTGTTAGGGTGCTAGGAACAATAGACTGTGCCGGTACTATTTCACATTGTCTGTAATGAGGCGATATTAGCAACCCTAGTGGTTAGCAACTATCTATGGATGCGTATTTACTACTTATTGGGCTTCGTGACTGTATATACTAGACTGTGGGGTTCTAGTGTGAATAGTTATAAAGTGCCTCAAAGAGAGAACAATGGTAAGTTCTGGCAAGAAGAAATTTGTAAGACAAATAAGAATGGAAGGAACATAAACAGTAAGAAATAAATGAGTGTGTGGCTCCTACGTGTAACAGAAGTAAAATTACTTAAGCAGTAAATGTGTAGTAATCTTTAACTGTTCGTACAATGAAAGGCGATGAAACAGAGTTAAATTTAACGCTTTTATACTCTTCAGAATTTAAAACTGAAAAGCAGGGAGCAGATAATGCAAGGAAAGAAAAAAAGAGTTAAAGCAAGAACGAAAGAGAAATCACAAGGAAGTGAATTGTTGCTGTTGTTATTTAGTCCACTGACGAAGACAGGTCTGAATCTCACAAGTGAAACCAAGAAGGCATTACTTACGAGGCAACTTGGCCAGTACATAATGGGTTAGGGTGGCCAGTTTCTTTCCCCCTCCATTTCATACATCGTGAACTAGCTACATATTACACTAGTCAGATTCAGATCAGGGTTTAAGCTGGAATATAAATAATTGTCGCAAAAATGCATAAATAAAAAATTATATTTCTGCAAATTGCGAAATGCTTGTGCAATATTATAAATAATTGTGCAGAAAGACAAAATTAAAGCTGAAACAAAAAGTTATGTAATTTGTTTCTTGGAGTTTTATTCCTTTCAATCTATCTTATCACCAGGGAAAGGGATTTGGAGTATTATAAAGAATGGTGAAACGTAGTATAGATATTCGTAGCTCAGTGACTGTCAAGCGAGCTGCGTCACAGAGCATGGACGAGTACAGTCCACTTCATACAAACTTACACGCAACGTGCTGTAAACGTATTTCAGAAAAAGATATGGAATAGTTTAATGACATATAGTGGCCTACATACATAATCTGCATTTCATTTTGAACTACATGTGTTTTTCTTGGCAACGCACAAGACACCAATAAACAACATTACAAATATACATAATTATTAACTCGCGATAATAACTCGCGTGTCAGTGGAAATATTGATGGCTGATAGACAGTTGTCTTCTGTATGGAACTCGCCTCTGAATATGTATGTTTTTCTGTCAGGAACGTGTTAAATTAAAACCTTTATTCACAATATCATGAAATATGATAATATGTATACTACGTATACTACAGTATTTACAATATATGCAATATACTACAATATTTAAAATATAGTCTGATAGAGTATCATTAAATGTTGAACAAAATGTAGAACCAAACGAAATAGCATTTTCAATTAATGCTATATTTTGTTGATGAAACAATTATTCCTGCTATGCCTTGTTATAATAAATTGTAAATATCATTTTCAAATTTTCAAAACACAACTTTTCTCTGTTGCAAGGAAGGAAATTTTTTAACATGGAAAAACTCCGCTCTACATCTGCAGAGACAATTGGAGAGTACTTGAAACAAAATACGTCAATTAAATTCACATGTTGAATGACGTCATTGAGACACGTGTTTGTTAGTGCATCTGAAATCCGACTAAGAATACTGTACCTATCATTTTTAATCAAAACTCTGTTCATTTTTTCACCAACACGTTTTCCTACTTTACCTTCTACTGCACTCAGTTTATTTACAATAGTCCTCATAATATTTATTTGCTCAACTAGTTCTACCCCTGAATTTTCTAACCAAATAATGGCATCCAGTAAATATAAAACATTTGACTTAATATCCATGACTTCTTTTTTGATTATTCTATCATTTAGCATTCCTGTCATATTTGAATCGCAGCTGCGTCATAAGACTGGACCACTTTCTTCACAGATTGGAGGTGATGTGCGTAATAATAATTATTGTAAGCTTCTAACCATGACCTCCATCTCTTAAGAACTGGACATGGAGGAAGCGATAATTTAGAGAATTGTTTCCTGAATTTTGATACTCGATCTGAGCTTTTACAAATACAGTCTTTCAATTTTGTATCGTTAGTGGTTTCACTTTCGGCATTGTACCTGCACTTCACTACTCTGAACTGCAAACCTGCATGTTGAGGTTCTTATGCGACAACTGTCCCGTTCACCTGTTGTTGACGTGCAGAGATCTGCGAGTATGTCATGGAGGGGAGGACTTGGTATAAAGGGTTGTAAACAAATGGCTGTGTAGATGCCAATACTAGCTTTTACTGCTCCAAATTCCGTTCCCTACTTATCGCACTTCAGGTATACTTATGTAAGTAAATCATTAGACGTACGTAGGTATGTTTGGAATCAATTACTGGTCAATTTACATCACATTAAAATACGTTATTTTATGGGCACTCTTAACATTGAAATTCTTTACTAGTAACAGTAAGCCCTTCAAGATTTATTGTTATAGGCATCCAACAAGGAAAACTCAGTACGCAGAAACCAGCGGGCGTGACTGTCTCGCGCAGATGACGTATGCTCCCGTTCCCAGCATGCTCTCACGCCTACTGTAGAGGAGTAAAAGGAGTATAGCATGCGCGCCGCGAGAAAAGTCTGAGATGAGTTTTGCTTGTAGGATACCTATAGCAGACTGCTTTTTTTTTTTGTTTTTTTACTTAAGAGACGGTTTCTAATTCCAGTTTTTTCATGCAATTAAATCCTCGCTCAAAACTTACAGTACGCGATGGAATTATATAAATCAATTAGAAGAAATTGTTCACTTAACTTACATGAATAGCACCAAAACTTTGAAATCAAACTTTGAAATCAATTCCTCAACATCTATTGCTCAATACCTTTTTGAACATCGTCCATGCCATTAGCATTTCATTTACATTCAGATTAGCTCAAACACATCTCTGATTTCATTTTCTCCATTACCATCTTCGTTTCTGAAGTCCAATGTGGTTGTCGCATTTTTGCACATTTATATTCAAAGTCTGTTGCATTTTTAGAACTCGGGTAGCAAAATGCGACAAATGCGACTGTAGCTTAAACCGGACTTCAGATTCATACAAACAATTGTTCTTCCTCTGACAGAAACCATCAAGCGAGATGTATTGTCTAATAATAATAGATGTACATATCAGCCAGAACCGCAATCAGAGAAAAGAAAGTGAATAATAAATGAATAATGAAATAAATAAAGGAAGCTTAGATATGGAGTAATGTAGCATAATGGAATAAGAGTACAAAGCAAAGTATAAGATAAGAAAACGAAAACAAGGACAAGGAAAAATTATAAAAAGGACAGACAGAACGATCAGGAAAAGGATGAGACAAGAAAGACGAGAAAATGAAGACTGAAAAAGAAAGACGAGAAAATGAAGACTGAAAACGAAAGACAGGAAACGAAACACAGAAAATGAGAAGCAGGAAACGAAAGACAGAGCAAATCTAAGACGAAAAGAAGAGGCGAGAAACAAAGTCTTACAACGACAGGACGAGAAAGGTAGGACGTAAAATAAAATGACAGGCAGAAAAAAGAAACAGGTGGGATATGATGGTAGGGACTGGATTAATCTTATTCAGGATAGGGACCGATGGCGCGCTTATATGAGGACGGCAATGAACCTTCGGGTTCCTTAAAAGCCATAAGTTAGTAAGTGTAACAAACAATTGTATTATTGTATTATCATTGAACAATTACCTCTATTTTTTTAAAGTTTGCAATACGTTCAATTAAATTTTATCTATAGTAATATCACTAGATGTTTTGATTTATCTACAGAAAAATCAAAACTCGATTGGGATTTAATTGAATATTACTCCCGATCAGAAATAAGTATATAAAAATTAGAAAAAAAATAAAGTTCTCTAATACAATAAAATATTGATCGACTTACTAAACTGTTTTGAAAATGTAATATTGTACCATCTCATCATTACAAGTATTCCGCTAACTATATAATCTTCGTTGAACTCTATGGACGATTACTAGTCAAGAAGGCTGTGTTGATTGCTTTGTTTTTACTAAAACAGTCGCATTCAACTTATATAACAATCTCAGATACTAACTCACACAGCAGAATCTATAACATAACCTAAATAATATAAACATGATGAATGATAGAAAAGATTTACTGTAATTAAGGATGATGAAATAAACACGAATCATTTTAAAAGGTACTCTTATAATAATTATAATTATTGAAAGTACAATGTTGGCAAACAAAGAAACAAATGCTAGGGAGGTGATAAAAATTGTAGGATAAGCAGCCATGGTTGGTTGAAACACATCGTTCCTTATCGTTTTATTGGTCAAAAGTAGTATGACGTAGTAAAAGTATAAAAGTCTCCAACATTTTTACGTTACTTTAAAACATGCACATCAGTTTTTCATTCAGTGATTCTGTATCATTTTTTTATCAAAATGCTCCAGCACACACAACTTGAGTATCCGAATGTTTTTACATAAATAAAGACCACAATTTTCACATCTGACATTGGTCAATCACAGAATTCAAACTTGGGGGGGGGGGGGAAGAAAAAAAATAGTTCACAAGAAATACCAAGGATGGGTACAAATAATTCAATTATTAATCTCTTATATTTCAAATCTAAAACAGAAGAAATGTGTACAGGTATACTTTATAATGTTAGAAACAAATAGAGGAAGGTTGAAAACTTCAGATTTAATTTATTGCAAAAAGTTTTAGATAATAAAAAGGGTGGGAAATTTTTTCTCCAACATTGGTAATGCTAGGATTAAGGATGAATTATACTACATAAATAATAAAATATGATAAATTGAAGTGAAACAGAAAATATTCAGGGGAAAATCTGACCAGTTATTGTGTGCATCACAGTTCTCAGAGCATGAAGTAGCGTTTGAACTCCGGAGTCTGAGTGGTGGAATAGTCGGCTAAAATTAAGTCTCACTCATTCCTTGCTTATTTCATTAACTTCGTATTTTTACCGTACTTCAAAATTTCGTATTTACGATGCAATTAAAGTAGCTTCCATGCTTAGAATTACTTTTATAATTTACGAGCTCAAAATACCTTTAAATTATTAACATCCTTTAATATCTCTACGGGTTGAGTGTTTAAGAAGTGAGGCTTGAGGCAAATGGGGGAGATGATACAAGTAGATGATACTTCGCAACCTCTCTTTCGAGGAATACACAAACAGAACTCTGCAGCAAATGCAGTACGTGGTCTAGACTATGAGTATGCCATGTACGCGACCCGGATTTCAGTTCCGGTGAGGCCTGGAAATTTTCATTGAAAAGTTCATAGAGATATTTTTTTTAATTGTTTATTTATTTATTTACCCATTTATTTAATTATTATTTAGTTTCTTACTTATTTACTCATTTATTTACTTACATATTTACTTACTTATTTATATATTTATTCACTTACTTATTTACTTACATATTTATTCACTTACTTATTTACTTATTTATTTACTTACTTATTTATTGACTTATTTACTCACTTATTTACTTATATATTTATTTACTCATTTACTTACATATTTATTCATTTATTTACTCACATATTTACTTATATATTTACTGATTTCTTTACTTAATTACTTATATATTTATTCACTTACTTATTTACTTATATATTTATTCACTTACTTATTCATTCACTTACTTATTTACTTATTTATTGACTTACTCATTTATTGACTTACTTATTTACTCACTTATTTACTTATATATTTACTGATTTCTTTACTTATTTACTTATATATTTATTCAATTACTTATTTACTTACATATTTATTCACTTACTTATTTACTTATTTATTTACTGACTTATTTATTTATTTATTTATTCATTCATTAATTCATTCATTCATTTATTTATTCTGGCCAATAGGTTTTCTCTTCCAAACCACCGGAAATGCAAATAAAAATAAAAATGTAAGCAGGGCACTAAAAATATATCCTTGAGATATACAGCGGGATATACGAAATGGGATCACAAACTCAATGAAGATGTAATGGAAGAATTACAACTAGAACCTGTAATTAATCATGTAAAACATTATCGGAACAACTAGATAAATCATTTGCTTCGCATGCGTAGAGACAGAATCCCAAAAGTCGTGCTCCACTATCGTCCAAGCGGGAAGAGATCTCTCGGTCGTCCAAAGAAGCGTTGGATTGAAAATTCAACTGTGAGATTGTAACAGAGGCCATATGGCCTAATACTTGAAGGGAAGAAGAAGAAGAAGAAGAACAAAAGACTAAAAATAAATAAACAATTATTGATTTACAACAATAACACAATTTTAGTAACACGTAATACAAAAGAAGTTATGACAGTTAAACCAATTTTATTAGAATACATGTAAAAACGTCTTTTTCTCATAAATAATACAGGGACATCATTTTATTTTTACTAACATTTTTAATATTAACTTGCATATACCTCTGGATCAACGCCGTTTGCTACCCTTTCCACGACTGGAGTTCGATGATACTGGCGTAATATACAAACAAATCATTTTACTAGGTATAGGAGGGAAGAAAAGTAGTTCATCCATTTACGTAAACTAGGAAATATCGCGCTTTTGAGTTTGATCATTTTCATTAGGTTTTTGTTTAATCAAAATATAGTACAATATTAACAATGAGTGTTTTTACTCACGAACTGAGCTGTCCATGTGGACGTATTCATTATGCAGTGTATATTATACTGACTACAGCACATTAGCGTACAATACAGAGAATGAAGTTAAATTTAAAAATAATCATAATATGGATATTTAAATACATATTTGAAAATGGTGGCCCTTCATTTCGATACAGGCTTCAGTTCTTTTGTCCATATTATCGCACTATAGACTATTGTACCTAATCCCAATTACCAGTTTCGTCCGTCGTACTAGTAATTAATGTTGAAATAATTCTGTGCCTACTCTTTAAAAGTGTACCTTGAAAATTCAATCTTCACTTCTGCCCGATCCGAAAAGATAAAATTACTCAGACATACTATCTACTCTCCGTCCAAGTGGTTATGTCGTAGGGTCGTAGAAAGGGAGGAAATCACGTGACAGTTAATTACTTAACGAGGCCCTTTTATTTAAGTTATTTTAAACAGTTGTATAATATTACGTAGACGTCCAATTCCTAACAGAAATTAATGTTCTCAGAAAAGAGCTAAGTCAGCCCAACCACTAGCTGGCGAATAAAAGCTGGTGGGGGAAACCGGGATACGACGTATGCAAATGGACGACAGTTGGCCTACCTGTGCGAAAATGATTCAATATTGAAAGCTCTTTCGTCACTGGAAAACGCGAACATGTTTCTGGAACGTACTGTTTACTATGACCGTAAGGCTACTATGCGGTCTTGGATCTGTGTGGAGGACGATTGAACTTCATTAGTAGAAGGGGTGGGAGTGAAGTACATTCAAAAACTCAGGTACAATAAAAATTGAAGCAAAAATAAAATGATGTCCCTGTATTTTTGACTTAATGTATTTTGCTTGTAAACTGACGATATCTATCTGTCTATATATTATTAAAACTCGAATTCATGCAATAAAACACCTCCCCCCCTTCTAATTTACTTTTCAATTGTGATAATGTTCAGCGCAGAAAATTAGCCAGCTTGATGAAAGTCGCCTCCTCTCTCCGAGATTTGCGGGGCAGTCATTGAAACAAGCTGACTAATTTTTAAGAAGTTGTGGTTAGAGTACGGTGAATAATATTTAAATGTCATTTTCTTTTAATATCATGTCATTTTTCCATTAGTTTAAGGGCATTTTAATGATGACTTTAAGTAGATTTTTAGGTCATCAACATCCGCCCCCTACTCATGGGTATAGTACATCCCAAGTATTTGAAGCTGTCCACTTGCTCTACTGCCTAATTTAGAATTCGTAATTTTACCTTCTGCAGTATCACCTTTACTTTTTAACTTTGCTCTAGAGTATGCCATTAGGAAAGTTCAGGATAACAGAGAGGGTTTGGAATTGAACGGGTTACATCAGCTGCTTGTCTATGCGGATGACGTGAATATGTTAGAAGAAAATCCATAAACGATTAGGGAAAACATGGGAATTTTACTGCAAGCAAGTAATGCGACAGGTTTGGAAGTAAATCCCGAAAATACATAGTATATTATTATGTCTCGTGACGAGAATATTGTACGAAATGGAAATATAAAAATTGGAAATTTATCTTTTGAAGAGGTGGAGAAGTTCAAATATCTTGGAGCAACAGTAACAAATATAAATGATACTCGAGAGGAAATTAAACACAGAATAAATATGGGAAATGCCCGTTATTATTCGGTTGAGAAAGTTTTATCATCCAGTCTGCTGTCAAAAAATCTGAAAGTTAGAATTTATAAAACAGTTATATTACCGGCTGTTCTGTATGGTTGTGAAACTTGGACTCTCACTTTGAGAGAGGATCAGATATTAAGGGTGTTTGAGAATAAGATGCTTAGGAAAATATTTGGGGCTAAGAGGGATGAAGTTACAGGAGAATGGAGAAAGTTACACAACACAGAACTGCACGCATTGTATTCTTCACCTGACATAATTAGGAACATTAAATCCAGACGTTTGAGATGGGCAGGGCATGTAGCTCGTATGGGCGAATCTAAAAATGCATATAGAATGTTAGGGAGGCCGGAGGGAAAAAGACCTTCGGGGAGGCCGAGGCGTAGATGGGAAGATAATATTAAAATGGATTTGAGGGAGGTGGGATATGATGAAAGAGAATGGATTAATCTTGCTCAGAATAGGGACCAATGGCGGGCTTATGTGAGGGCGGCAATGAACCTCCGGGTTCCTTAAAAGCCAGTAAGTAAGTAAGTAAGTGAGTAAGTAAATAAGTAAGTAATTTTACCTTCTTTATTTTTCTTCCTATGACCATGTTCGTCGTCTTATTTGCATGTTAGTAGTACTCCAATTGAATCTCTCATACCTTTTCCCTTCCTGAAACTAAACTGTTCTTGTTTCAACTGTCCTTCCACCTTAGAATATAAACTTCGATTTAGTATTCGCAGAAGATATTCATTCAACAAATGTAATCCTCTAAAACCCCACCATGATTTTTGGGACACAGTGTTTATTAGATATTTATATTTAACTCATTATCCTGATTATTTATCAAAAGGACCTTATTTAGTTCCCTTCCACTCCGTACGTCATGTCATTATCCCTCTCTGTCTCTTATCGGTAGAAAGACAACCGACCTATGTACAACATTATGCAAAGAAAGATGCTTCCTTACATTTCGGCTGGTATAAATGCCTGTCATTTATTTCGTACCCACAAAGAGACAAAATGGAACAGGTCCGAACTGAATCCCCGACATTTTAAAACCGCTAACGGCAGGTAACACGACTACTAGAAATGAGTTTACTGTACTACAAACAAAGTATCAATGCGCCGCAGTGTATGAAAATCGGAATACAGATTTTGTTCGATTTATAAACGTTATTAGCGGCGTTAAGTTGGAATAAAAAAATTGTGGGGGAGGCTTGGTATTCCAGTAATCGGTATGCTTCCATGGCGAATTGGTTATGAATATGAAATCAAGCACGTAACACATAAATATTTGCGGGAGTGATGACTTGGACCCCCACTGTCATCGCATCGGTTATTAATGCATTCGACAGCGTGCTGCAAGGGGGTTGTGGTCAGCACTTTGATGTGACGCCGATGTCAGCCCCACGTCATGTCTGCATGTTGTTTACAAAAGTCAGTTCTCATTGTTGTCACAGCTCTTAAATTCTTTATTGCACTGTATTTTCATAAATGATTTAAACAGAGTAAAGAAAAATTATCTTCTTCTTCCCTTCAAGTATTAGGCCAAATGGCCTGTTACGATCTCACAGTTGAATTTTCAATCCCGCGCTTCTTTGGACGACCGAGAGATCTCTTCCCGTTTGGACGATAGTGGAGCATGACTTCTGGGATTCTATCTCTATGCATGCGATGCAGATGATTTATCCACTTGTTCTGATAATGTTTTACGTGATTAATTACAGGTTCTAGTTGTAATTCTTCCATTACATCTTCATTGCGTTTGTGAAGTTACTATACGATTTTCTTTTGGCCAAAACCTAGATACTTTTCTATAGGCCTATATATAAATTCCAAATCTTGTAAATATACAGGTTGATTCAAAAGATTATACAGGGTGATTCAAAAGATTATGTGAATACGGTGGTCAAGAGAGGTACCATTTGTAAGTAGCAGTGTAATTTCTTTTAATCTGTATTTATTTATAGCCGCTTTAACTCGTAGGTCACATCGCGACTGTCCAGAGTTTACTGTTGGGAATGCGTTGTTGTGCTACATCTAGTATTTCATAGTAATTGAGTCCAATCCGGCATTAGACTTTATTTAAAATTATTTAAATTCAGTCATGGAAAACCAGCGTGGCTGTTCGGCGACAAAATCATTCACTGAACAGGATGGGGTAAACATAATAAGCTTTAGGCTATGCAAGCCTTCAGGTTAGAGTTGAACAACGATCGACAAAGGAAGACTAACAGTGCCCGCAAAGCCGAAACCCCGCACAACAATATTGCCTACAAATGTCGTTGACTGCTTGTCATGACATCGGAAGTGGTCAACTCTCGAACATCAAGCGCCTTGAATCTCACAGTTGTTTATATCAGGCTGAACTTTTGTCTGTTTTAGCAACTGTTAAATATGTATAAACAATCAAGTAGCCTATTTGAAACATCATCTCTACCTTTCAATGTATAATAATCCGTTCCCCAATTTTATTTAATTACTAGGCCCTTATTAAAAGGCAAAGTATTTTTTTTTTCGTATGTTTGAGATCAAGTGTACAATCAAGTAAATGAATATTAACGTTTTATTTAACATTATGTTTTACATTTTGCAATTAATTTTGATTAATTTTCAGAAAAGTCTAACATATGTAATACGAATATTTATTTTCAGTCAATGACTTTACTATTAATATATGTAAGGTGCAAGTCCTTACATTACATGATTTAATATTGTATGAACGTTTTCGTCGGTTTCATACCAACATCATCAGATACAACATTCTATATAGCAATATCATCATTAACAGGTACATATGTCTCTACAAACCAAAATACAATATATATTAATAAGCATACAATATGATAAAAACATGATAAAAACCAACATCATTAGGATATATATTCGTATTATATTATGTTTTATGTTTCTTAGGAATGCAAATTCATTTGAGAATTTTATTTCCTATTTATATAGCCTAATCATAGGTAATATCTGATAATAGAACCAGAACATTTTGATAGCAAGATACTGTTCTGTTTTGTCTTTTTGTCTCATTTAAACATTTATAATATTATTTGTTTCAATGATGTATGTTATTCAAAGTTACGAAATCTTTACACGCAGACCAAATGCTTTTTCGAGAATGATGAGCGAGACTCGAAGTGCACGAGAATGACGAGACGAGACTCGAAAGACAAGTGCAACGAACACAGCGAGCGAGAGCGGCAGTTATTTTTGATAATCTCTACTTCAGGTCCTTCCTCAAAATGAACTATTGAGACCTGGCGCAAAGTGCTGTTCAGTTATGAAACTCGCATAATTATATGTCTTCTGCCTGACGTCGGCAACGTGTTTGGAGGGATTCAGGAAATGCTGGACGTCTGAGACACGCTGCACAACGAGTACAACACGGTAAATTGATTAATAACGAAAATCGTTGAAATAAATCTTGCAACGCAGCGCACGTCGCGTGATGACCAACAGAGTACAGCAGCTGGCGAACAGAAGGTAAGGAGCGCAGGCCGCGCATGCTAGAGTTATTGCAGCAGCCGTGATGTTGCCAAATGCTTCATAGAAACATAACGACTTCCTCTAAAACGGTGAATGTTAGAGAAAAACTTATTCAGATATTTCAAATATCTGCTCATGATCTATTACTAGTTTCATTTGGTGCAGAGGTTACCATCCACCTTGTATAGGGTTATGGTTTTGCTTCTCAAAGCAGATCTTTTTTTTTTCGACGCCACCAGATCGTTGCATATTTTAATTGCTAAAGGATCAGAGACCATGTAACGTCTCAGTTCTCGTTATTAAGTGTCTCTAGAATCTATTAGACATTACACATAATGCGGGATTTATTTCATTGACCCAATGCATTTTATTTCAGTACATAATGTGTAATTAGATTTATTAAATGTATGTTAATTGCAGCAGAGTCCGTATAGGCCAGTTCATATCTCACGCTATTCCAATACACTGCGGGCTAAAGCAAGGAGATGCACTATCACCTTTACTTTTTAACTTCGCTCTAGAATATGCCATTAGGAAAGTTCAGGATAACAGACAAGGTTTGGAATTGAACGGGTTACATCAGCTTCTTGTCTATGCGGATGACGTGAATATGTTAGGAGAAAATCCACAAACGATTAGGGAAAACACGGAAATTTTACTTGAAGCAAGAAAAGCGGTAGGTCTGGAAGTAAATCCCGAAAAGACTAAGTATATAATTATGCCTCGTGACCAGAATATTGGACGAAATAGAAACATAAAAATTGGAGATTTATCCTTCGAAGAGGTGGAAAAATTCAAATATTTTGGAGCAACAGTAACGAATATAAATGACACTCGGGAGGAAATTAAACGCAGAATAAATATGGGAAATGCCTGTTATTATTCGGTTGAGAAGCTTTTGTCATCTAGTCTGCTGTCAATTTATAAAACAGTTATATTACCGGTTGTTCTTTATGGTTGTGAAACTTGGACTCTCACTTTGAGAGAGGAACAGAGATTAAGAGTGTTTGAGAATATGGTTCTTTGGAAAACATTTGGAGCTAAGAAGGATGAAGTTACAGGAGAATGTAGAAAGTTACACAACGCAGGACTGCACGCATTGTATTCTTCACCTGACATAATTAGGAACATTAAATCCGGACGTTTGAGATGGTCAGGGTACGTAGCACGTATGGACGAATTTAGAAATGCATATAGAGTATTAGTTGGGAGACAGAAGGAAAAAAAAGACCTTTGGGGAGGCCGAGATGTAGATAGGAGGATAATATTAAAATGAACTTGAGGGAGGTGGGATATGATGATAGAGACTGGATTAATCTTGCACAGGATACGGACTAATGGCGGGCGTATGTGAAGGCGGAAATGAACCACCGGGTTTCTTAAAAGCCATTTGTAAGTAAGTATGTTAATGGAGGTCATGGTTGGATCCAACCAATCAAAAGCAGTATGCTCATTGTTTCAACTCTTACATTCAATTATTATCGAAGGACTCCAGTGCATGTTATATGAATATAAACTGAGCCACATCTGCAGTGTGAATGTCAACCGTTTCCCGAAGTTCATAACAACGTTAAGTCAAAATGGCTGCCTCCCTTATAAACGTTCAATATTAATTTCAAAATGAACTTTTTAGTTGATACTATCAATTCCGCAGTTCAACGCATGAACAGTTTTATGTTTTAATAAATGTTTAATCAATATTCTGGTAATGCTTGCATACATACAGGATGTTACAGCAATCAAATTTGATTTCAGAGAGGCGATATCTAATATTTGTTCACAATTTGTTGCAAGTTATTACGCGATATCTAGAGTTCGGTTGTGGTCGTAAAATTCTATTTTTTTACCGTATTGGTGGGAAGGGTATATATAAAATAGTTTTCTCTCCCCTCAGTTTAGCGTTTTTGGGTTTTATGTTTCTCTGGTTAATTTTGTAAACTGTTGTGTATTGGGGTGGGTTTGTAACTTTACGAGAGTTGGTTCCAAAGTCGTAAAAACTGCATCAGGCAATCCTTTCGCAATTCCCCATTACATCTAGCACCGCGTATCATATGCAGCCCGGAGTCATGAAATGAGAATTGTATCCAAGAGCATTACAGACTCAATGTGATGTGCTAATTTGAAATGTCATGTGGCAAAGAATTCGTCTGTTGTCTCCCTATAAGTGAAAACGCTGAAACAATAAACATGCGAACGTTTTTCATTTATTCTATGTGGAATTTCATTTACAGGACCTTGTATTTCGATGCCACACTATTATAAAATAGGCTACAAAAGAAACATTAAATACTTCAAACAATTTTCAGTGATTACCAGGGTTAGGAGGTTCATGTATTTGCGTGTTTTTTTAAACAATGTTATGAATATGATAAATTATTTGTATGAATTACGAATTTTCTAGTGTCCTGAATGGATTTTACTGTGCATATAAATTCATATTTGTGACAGTCCATGGGAAAAGGGACTTTAACTTCCCAGACCTCATTTTAGAGGAGAACCAAAAACATAATTATTTCATATGAGAATTAGCTTATTACAATTCTAAGGTCAGATCTGGATTCAACAGAAAATATGGTGTGGGATTGTACACTAGATCTGGATACTAAACTTTAAGGACCATATTCATAGACATTTTTAGCGCGGGTTTCCGGTGGATGATCAGCGTTTTTCGTATTCATAAACCAGTCTTAGCGATAGGATATGATCTGAATTCTGTACAAGTAACCAGTCGATAGCCGGGGCTAGCTTAGTACGCTCGTAGCGCGTGCTGCGAAATGTCTATGAATAGCACCCTATGAGTTGTTAAACTTTATTTTTTTTTTTTCAAAATTAAAATTTTCGGAACTTTAAATAAAAAAAATTACAACTTCTACACTATTATGAATTTTTAAACCAAATAAAAATAATTTTGTTCAGTATTTTCTCCTCTGTAAGATGGAACCATAAATCAATTTCGTCACAATGGAAGTTAAGGTCCCATTTCCCATGGAATGCCACATTTATGATCTTTGTATTGTATTGCATTTATTTACATTCCATGGTATTCCTACATCACTTCACAGCTAGAATATGGAACACGTCTAAAAAAATCTTAATATTACTACAAAGTCTTAATTGTAGTCAAAGTAGCCACTAGAATATATACAGAAGAGTTTTACAACTTACTAGTACAACACAAAGTTTTAGTATCGATGCTTAATACAAGACAGAATAATATTCATGCAGTGTTGTTGAATGTCATAAATTCACCTACAGCAGTAATTTCCAACTGGCCAACCTGTGACATCGAAACGCGTTTTCCCTCTCGGAGAAGAGCTGGTGGAGTAGGTGAGGGAGGGTAATGTTGTGTTTTCGCTATTTAAAACATTTACATCCCTTCCACTGCCACGCCCCCTACTTTGCTCCTTAGCTATGCTTCCCCTCTCCAGGAGCTCGAGAGTAGAGACGTGTGACGTCACAGAGCCAGAAATTGGAAATGCCTGAATCTACAGAATATATTTTTTTAGTTTGTTATTTAATGACGCTGTATTAACTACTAGGTTATTTAGCGTCGTTGAGATTGATGATAGCGAGATGATATTTGGCGAGATGAGGCCGAAGATTCGCCGTAGATTACCTTGCATTCACATTACGGTTGGGGAAAACCTCAGGAAAAAAACAACCAGGTAATCAGCCCAAGCGGGGATCGAACCCGCGCCCGAACCCAACTTCAGACCGGCAGACAAGCGCCTTAACCGATTGAACCACGCCGGTGGCTTCTACAGAATAAAAAGCATGACAGATTAGGTACTTCTATAATTTGACCCTAACTAATCTTATGTTTTGGGCTTGATTTTTTTTTACATCCATTGGGAGGCTATTAAAAATTTTACTACTATATAAAGCACGTCTTTCTGATAGCACGATAGAGTTGTCGATGGAGTATGAAAATCATTTTGGATAAATCACAGAAAATCTCTCCAACTTTAAATTTTTTTATTAACTGCCTCCAGAATTTTGTCAGTTCAACTAAACGTTATATTTCCTTCTCAACGTCATATTACAGTAAACATATATTAATTTGGCATATTTTAACACTCAAACGCATTCAAACAGCTTTAAAATGCAAATTTTGCTTTCAGGTAGGCCTAGAGCTTCCTGTGAAGCAGACTCGATACTCGGCCCCGGAACAATTTTTCCCCTGAAATTATTCAAGTCTTCTTCACAGGAAGCTATACTGAAAGCTAGATTTGCATAATATATACGTCACTGTAGTTACGTTAACAAAAAACCACAATTCAAGTCACACAGAGTTTGTGTGCACTCAAAGTTGGGTTTCTGCCGTCATGTCAGTCCACTTGAGTTGTGTGGATGTAAAGGAAAAAATTGGTGTAGTTCCCGGGTAGCTCAGTCGGTTGGGCATTCGTGCGCTAAGCGAAGGGTCCCGGGATCGATACCCGGCCCCGGAACAATTTTTCCCCTGAAATTATTCAAGTCTGCTTCACAGGGAGCTTATACCTGAAAGCCAGATTTGTATAATAAAAGTGTAAGTTTGCAAGACAACATTGTTATGTTTTATATTTTAGTGCCATTTTTATGCATACTTCGCACGTTTTGAAGGGCATAGTTGCATGCATATTACAAGAGTTTTAGAGCATGAACTTCCTAACCTTGTGATTATATTTACAACAACAAACATTAAGCTTCTCCATTGTTCTATATACACTTATAATGATCACTGATTAACTTTACAACTCTTGACTAGTGAACAACACTTCGAAACTAGGCAGCCAAGTAATTTCTTAATATTAACACAGTGATGAGTTATAAAGTTAATCAGTTATAAATTCAAACTACAGACAATTCATGATTTACATAGGTGAATCGTTCTGCAGAACACTACGCAAGTCAAACCCTCACGACGGTGTGGAATGTAATGAATGTGCTGACCGCCTTGACAAAGAGGGTGCAGATATCCATTTTTATGGGCCATAAACCATATTGTGGACTTACTCAGAGCCATGAAAAAAATTAAGTTAGAGCCTAGGAGGAGAAATAAAAATCCTCATACTGCGAAAATGTGCCTGGATAAAGACAAGCTGCCATATTGTGAATCACATTTCTAAATAAACACGTTTATTAAGTTATAAACCAGTTATTTTTTAAAAAACAAGAGACTTCTTTATTCGTTTTTCTGTATCATTATATGAAGTATAGAGAGATGTGATGCTGCAGCAGGAAATTTATTTCAAGATTTTTACGGGAATACACTTTTTCGGCATCCCTGATATACCGAAAAAAAGGTTTTGAGTTTCCCTCGTGTCTGTCAACAAAGGTGAAAGATTATTCAGTCATTAGAATTAACGTGTGGTTAGCACAATGATCCCCAGCAGTTATAGCTGGCTTGCGAAACCAGGTTTCGCTTCCGATGCCGGGTGTGCTCAGATCCCATACTTCAGCCGACGTTTTAAGAGAAAATATCTTCTAAGATAAAGGCTCGAACCAGCACTTAGTCCGTAATGATAATCCAATATACAGGGTGATTCAAAACTTCTGCGACAAACTCTGAGCGATGATAGATCTAACAATAAGGAACCCTTTTTATTAAACAACCTATGTCTTTTGACGCGTCCTTTCGAAGTTATCGTTGAAAATGTTTTTGCGCGAGCATAAGAATGCGAATACGGTATGCGAATGTGTGCACCCCTGTTTGTTTGTTGAGATGTTTGTAAGAGACGAGAAGAGTTGTTGTTGTTTGTTTATTAAGAGAAATTTAGAAATCTTCTCACTATTCGTGAGCTGCCAAAAGGGACAAAGAGTACTTAACCATATAAATGTTTACAAGTTCAGTGAACCATTAATTTTGTTTTGACAATGAAACTCCTACAAGTACATAGCTGCAAATACATTTTGTGATTGGTGGAAATATACCTAGTTTTAGAGAGGCAACTGTTACAAAAAAGTAGAGAATGCTAATGAACTTGGTTTCATTTCGAATATAGGTTATGCTTCAGGAGAGCAATTGATCCTTTCAATGCAGCTAAAGTTACAATCGGAATAATAGATGTAGGTATTCCAAGCCTCTTAAACACATCTTTCATGAAGAGAGTAGCGGTACCTCTTGCTCCAACCAGAAGTCTGATTACTTCAAGCTCTTCTAGCTGGTACTTTTGGAGGTAATATGGAATGGTAGGATTATAGATATTCTTTTTTTTCCTTATTCAGTTCTGCTGGCTGTTCCTCATTCGAATGTTCAATACCTTTTACTTTCAGTTCAGTGTAATCATCAATTGAGAATGGATGTCTAAGCGGTCTTCCACCAATGTGCCGGAGACGAAGAGACCCATCGTCTCGAAGGCGCTGATAAAGTCGAGCAAACTTTGTGTGGTGAGGGTGATTTCTGTTTTGAAACTGTTGTTGGTACATGTGGAGAGCTCTTCTTCCGTTTCCGCGAGCCTCCCCATAACACATTACCATGTCGGCTAACTCGGGAAAAGTGTAGACATCCATTCTCAGTTGATGATTACCAGGCTTCGAAACTTTGGACCCGATACAATAAGTTTACTGTGCATGCACTATAGGTTGTTGACTCGCTGCAGTAGATAGAGATGTGTTGAGGTAACAACGTTGCTATTTAGAGTAGAGTACGGCAGTATGGGGAAACACGCATATGTACATTCTGAAAGTAAATATACATTACACAATGATAATGTCAAAATAATGTGAAAAGCATTTATTCTCCTGTATTTTATAAGTATTTGTGTTTAATTATACACAGTGTTAATGGTGGAAATAAGCTTGTAGCAATTTTAATTTTTTTCATTTATCCTATTGGTCGTCTTTAGGAAGTGCAGTTACAGTACCGAATTGCAATGTACCTACTACAAGACACATTCTCAGTGTCTCAAACGTAAATCTTTTTCGGTTATCTCCCAAAGTTTGTACTGTAGAAAGCTGCGTTCAACGTCGCATGACGTGATAGGAGCAAAACGAAAAAACCTAACTTCATTGCTGTCTCTAAGAGACAGTCCTTTATTCTCGGGCGACTGTATGTCCACTAATTTGCTGTTTATGTTACACAATGTTCCATATCCGTTATTTTTACATAAAATTGATTTCCACTTCTGTTTTACACGTTCAGTAACCGATATACTTGATGTCTCATTAATTCTCTGCATCATTTTCTAAATTAATTTGAGGGCTTCCGGCATCTCTTGCTCTGACTTTTCTAACCGTGTAATAGTTTCAGACACAGTTTGTATGAAAACCAAATTATTCGTCAGAACCTTCAAATCCAGAGCGTTTTCCTTTGCGTATTTGATGGCATCTATTCTACAGTACCCCAACCCACTGTACGCTTTACCACTATACTCAGTACGCCGTTATGCGGATTTCCCACTGAACTGCTCTATTGGGTCCGAAGTCTCGAAGCCTGATGATTACACTGAACTGAAAGGAAAAGGTATTGAACATTAAACATAAACAAACAACAACTCTTCTCGTCTCTTACAAACATCTCAACAAACAAACAATAAGGGGTGCACATAGTCGCATACATTGACGTACGCCCGCGCAAAAACATTTTCAACGGTAACTTCGAAAGGACGCGTCAAAACACATGGGTTGTTTAACAAAAAGGGTTCCTTATTGTTAGATTTATCACCCCTCAGAGTTTGTCGCAGAGGTTTTGAATCACCTGTATATCACCTTCAATTATGCAGCTAAGGCGCGAGACAGTTTGCGATGCAGTCGACGTAGGATTTAAGCAAAAATAATGATGGATTATTCCAAGTGCAATACGATCTGGTCATGTTATTCACCTGCCTCAATTTCTTCAGACAGAACTAAAATTAACAATTATTTTCTGTTATGCAGAATAAGAAATAAGCGGACCAACTAACGTTTCAAATGTCCGATAATTCCATAACATAATTCAAATTTAGTTTGTTTAATATGCCGGTACCTCTTTCGAGGTCTCGCCTTTGGCTGGCATTTTAATGAACGTCAACTTTTTTTCCTCTCATTTTGACATGGTAGGAAACAAATGTCAACTAAAGCTGATAATTTTTGTTACTGAGTGATGTATATTTAGGTATCATGTGTTGGCTAGGGCGAATAAAATTTATATTTCGACCTTTTTTTAACAGTAAAACACGGAGCTTGTCGCTTGTTGTATTTACATTAATGTTATTACATGTGTGTAGGCTTACTACAACGTGTAATGCGCGTTGCACGTTTTACTTTTTCCAGTATTAGTTCGTTGTCCGATATCATTCCTAATAAAAGATTATGTTCCATGTTTTTTGGTGTACGTTATTTTCAGTTTTGTTTTCGCTTGTATACTGTTCAGCCACGCGAGTCAGAATTGCGAATTTTTTTTTCGAATAAAATGTGTACTCACTGTGTTTAATCATTTCCGTCGTTCCTTACATAAATAATTTGCGAACAATTATCTTCTACGATATAGGTAACATCTCAGCTGGAACCGCCTGGTTCTCATACAGATTGCCTAAGCAATAAAATGTGCATTTCAAGTAGCATGACATCAAAGCAAAAATAGATTACAGAAAGCGAGTTAAATGGGGAAAAGGAAGCGCAATTTGGAGAAATAAGGCTACAGTGTTCGAGAAAGAATGCGAAAAAAGATTGAGAAATACCGCCACATAGTTGGGGAAACATGGCCATAAAGATAGGGGAAATACGGCCACAAAGGCGGGGGAAACACGGCCACAAAGGCGGGGGAAACACAGCCACAAAGGCGGGGGAAAGACGGCCACAAAGTAGGGGAAAACACAGCCTCAAAGTCGGGAAAAAGACGCCACGAAGTCAGGGGGAAAAACGGCCATATAATTGGGGGAAACACGGACACATAGTCGGGAGAAACAAGGCCACATAGGTGGGGGAAATACGGTCACATAGTCTGGAGAAACACGGCCATATATTCGGGGGAAACACGGCCACATAGTAGAGAGAAACACGGCCACGAAGTCTGAGAAAACACGGCCACGAAGTCGGAGGAAACACGGCCAGAAAGTCGGAGAAAACACGGCCACGAAGTCGGAGAAAACACGGCCAGAAAGTCGGAGAAAACACGGCCACGAAGTCGGAGAAAACACGGCCAGAAAGTCGGAGAAAACACGGCCAGAAAGTCGGAGAAAACACGCCACGAAGTCGGAGAAAACACGGCCAGAAAGTCGGAGAAAACACGGCCACGAAGTCGGAGAAAACACGGCCGCGAAGTCGGAGAAAACACGGCCAGAAAGTCGGAGAAAACACGGCCAGAAAGTCGGAGAAAACACGGCCATAAAGTCGGGGAAAAGACACCACATAGTCAGGAGAAACTCGACCACATAGTAGGGAGAAACACAGCCACGAAGTCGGAAAGTCGGGAAAAGACACCACAAAGTCGGGAAAAGACGCCACGAAGTCGGGAACTGAAGGCCATAAAGTGGGGGAAAGTGTGCGAGTACGGAAATGACAGCGAGAATAAAAAGAAGATTGAAGCAAGAGGTAACAATAAAGGAAATAAGGTGAAGAAGGCGAGTAAGTGCGAAAAAAAGACAAATAAAAAAAAGATCAATAAATGGAGCAATTAAGGAAGAGGTAATTATTCTATGCAGACTGAGTAAAAAATACGTTAATAATAAAAAATTAAATCAATAAATAACGATTTGGATCATTATCATAATCATGTAATTACGTTATATATTCGTATTCGGTGTTAACGAGTTAATGGACACTTCCACCACCACCAAGTAGTCACAACTGCCTGCCAGATTTACGCAGGACCACACAGGAGCAAATATACAGACATCAAGATGACCAAGAACACGGGTTAGTGTGAGCCAACGAAGGACATAGAAAGATCGGTATTGCATTAAAGCGCCGTGTTGAGACCTTATCTGGCAATAAAACTGAACTAATTATCGTCAACTACATAAATAAACAAGATGTATATGCTTTACTTTGCTCCACACAAACCATCCAATCCAACATATATTACAAGCTACATAGCCAGTTTGAAGTTCTTCAATATCAGTGTGCAGAATTTAAATAACAGCAAGGGAACATAGGGAAATAGAAGGAGAGGAGACATAAAAAGAATGCACAAAACGTAAACATAAAGAATTGCCAAGAAGGTAAAGAGAGGAAGATGAAATGACAGAGAAAAGAGGAGAGGAGAGAGAAAATTAAAAAAAGCGATTGTGGAAGTGAAAGGAGAAGAGAAATAACTGAGGAATATGTATGATAAGACTTTCTTGTGTTAAATTTTAACGTACTTTGTTTACATGTTTCGACCTATTTATGGGTCATCCTCAGAACTGGTCGTTGTTGGTCTTGGCGCCTCTTGTTGTTTCCTGTGAGGGTGCGTTCGTAGTGTAGAGTCAAAGAGTGTGTGTGTTTTGAAATTGAGTTGTGTGTTGAGAATATCGTTGGGGCGTGTTTTCGGGATGTCTGTATATTTCATATTGTTCTGGTGTATTGAGTTTCTGGCTTTTTAGTTGGATGTGTAGAATTTCCATGTCTATGTTGATGTCTCTGTAGGTGTGGTTGGCATTTGTGATGTGTTCTGCATATGTGGAGGTGTTTTGTAATTTTGTTATGGCTGTGATGTGTTCTTTGTAACGTGTTTGAAATGATCTGCCCGTCTGTCCTATGTAGAAGTTGTTGCAGGTGTTATATTTGAGTTTGTTTACGCCTGTGTGGTTGTATTTGTTTGTGTTGTTTGTGTGTTGATATGTTTTTGTAGAGTGTTATTTGTTCTGTATGCAATGTTCTAATTTAATTCCTTGAATGAGGTTGCAATTTTATGTGTGTTTTTGTTTTCGTATGTTAGTGTAATGTATTTTTTGTGTTCTTGTGTTTGTGTTGTATTCTTATGTTTTTTGTGATTATGTTTTGTCTTACGTATTATGTTGTCTATTATGTTAGACGTTGTATCCGTTTTCTTGTGCTATGTATTTGATTGTGTTTAGTTCTTCGTTGTAATCCAGTTGGTTCAATGGTATATCAATGAACAGGAAACAACAAGAGGCGCCAAGACCAACAACGACCAGTTCTGAAGATGACCAATAAATAGGTCGAAACATGTAAACAAGGTACGTTAGAATTTAACACAAGAAAGTCTTATCATACATATTCCGAAGTGATACAGTGTTAAAAGTTGTGTAATCAAGATGTAAAATAACTGAGATAAAGAGGGAAAACAAAGTGAAGAAAATTATATAAAAAGAGCAAAGGGAACTGTCACAAACAGAAAGGAAATAGAGGAAAAGAGTCACGGAAACCGTAAATGGAGTAATGGAGAGGGTTGTAGAAACAGAGATAGATGGAGGAGATAAAAGAAGTATACGATTGTGGAAGGGACAGAACGTTGTAAAATAAGCGAGAAAGAGAATTATTGTTAGAGAAGTTAGAAATAAAAAGGAACTGACAAAATAATATAGAAAAGAAAAGGCAGGAATAGAAAGGCATAAGAAGTGGTGGAGATTAAGAACGAAGAAAAAGTTACAAACATAATAATAGGAAAAGAACGCAACAGAAGTAAAGAAAAGAAGGTGACAGAGATACAGAGAAAAGAAAAGAAAATAACAGAGATATACGACAAGAAAGTTAGAGAGAGGGAAAGAGAGACGAAGCAAAATGAAAAGGAAATGTATGTGAGAAAAGAATAAAAGGAAATGAACAAGAGATAGAAGTGAAAGTGAGTAAGAAGGAAAGCAGGAGAGGAGAAACACGAAATAAAATAAGACAAATGCCTATAGAAGTGGAAAGGAAATGTGAGAGAGAAAAATGAAATGACAGTATGAGAAACAAAGCTACAAAGATAAGCAAGGAGACAGGGAGTAAGAGTAAATGAGGCAGAGGCAAAATAAGTGAGGGAGAAAGAAAAGTAAAAGAGAAAGGAAAAGTGAGTATAAAATAAAGTGAAAGAGATATGAAGGGTAAATATAAAAAGGAAATGAGAGTTTAAAGCAAAGATGGAAAACGAAATGAAATGAAGGGAGCGAAAAGCGAGAGACAGGCAAGAAGAGAATGGGGAGAAGTAAATACGGTAAGGGAAATCTGTAGAAGAAATTAGTAAAATTAGAATCAGAAAGCGAAAATTAAAGAGTAAAAGTAGAAGATAATATTAAATTAAGAATGACACAGAAGAGAGATAATAGAAAACGAGAAAGGAAATAAATGAACCGGGGATTGAGAAACGAAAAAAAAAAAGTAGAAATCACAGAGGAAAGAAAATGAAATACGTATAAATAATATGAATATATTAGGCCAAAGAAACATAAAATAAACTAAGAGAAAAGAGAAAGAAAAAACAGATTCGCCAGCAGGAGAGAAAGGACGAAATACTGACACGAAAGAAAATGAGAAAAAGTAGTAGAGGTATCTGCCAAGGCGTAGGTCGTCCATAAAATCGCATCTGATTTATCGTACCTGGAATAAGATTTCCGTGGGTTTATAGTGAACAGGTGAAAAATATTTGTTTCTGCAGTAAAATAAATTCGTAGGAACATATACATAGTTTACAACAGTTATGTATAGAACGAAAGAAGTGAAATTCCCACATTTTTCATCATTATTCATTGATAACTTTTATGTTTTTAGTGGCACTTCACAAATGAATGTTTGGAAAGGCACTTTCCAATCTGAGAAGATCGCGAAAAGAAAACCACAAAATGAATAGGTAAATATAATAATATAATAAATATATATATATAAGCATATACATTAATTATTTATATATGTATTTATTTATTTTTATTGTTAGTAAGTTTGAAATGAATACAAATTAATAAATAGGCCTACAATGAAAGATAAACTAGCCCACTCCTGAATGAGTAAGACTCGTGCTCAGGAGGGGATTCCAATACAGACAAAAATAAAATTAAAATTGGGAGTGAATACAGATTATATAGTGTTTAATATGTTTAAAACAGAACTATAAATCTAATACAAATTTATATTTTTTTTATTAATTTGAAGAGGATTCGTGGTTGAAATATTATTGGAATAAAATTTGTTTAATAATCTGGGATCTTGACTCATGCTATGATAAAAAGCTGCATTGGTTTTACATTTTGGTTCTGACAAACGCAGAGAAATCATATTTTTAGTTCTATATTTATGTATATACCTTTCAAAGTTATTAAAATTTCTATGACAATATTTTAATAAAATAAAACAATACATTTGTTTAATGTTGAAAACTTTGAAATGTTTAAACAACAATTCAGGTGGGTAATCTTTCTGCTTTTTTAAACAAATTTTTAATACTTTTTTCTGTAGTAAAATTAACGGATAAAGGTTAGATTTATAAGTCCCACCCCCACCTATAATACCATACATAAATATAGATTGAAATAATGCTAAATAAATTACACGTAAACAGTTAAGTGACAAAATATTTCTTAGAATAACAAAGTAACGTAATGTTTAATATTACTTAAATATGTACACAAATAAATACATAAATAAACACATAAGTAGATAAATAAATATTAAGTAATAAATAAATAAAAATACATAAATAAATAATCAATAATAATAAATAAAAAACAAAGAAATAAAATAAATAGATAAATAGGCTACATAACTACATAAATAAATATTAACTAATAATTAACAATAAACAAACAAATAAAATACAATAACACTGTAGCCTACGAAGCAACAAAAGAATTCACAACACAATTTTAGCTTCAGAATAATAGCAATTAAGGAAATGATACTTCTGAATAGTTTATTATCAATTTGTAATATGCTTTCACCTTTAAAACTAAAGAAAAAGTTTTTTTCTTTACAAACAACTTCAAATTAGTGTAACTTTGAAAATATTAAGAACAGCACCCACGTTTATATGACATTTCTGCTCAAAATTTCTTCAAAAATAAGCTCCGTGATTTGCGCTGAATCACCCTGTATAAAAAAAACTTGCAACCAAAGATCTATTTCTTCGCCTAACTATCTCTCGGTGCGTTTTAATTTCTTGCCCTCTTATCACAGCCTGGGTACTCGTTCTAAAACGACCCTTTATTATCTATGCCTTGCCATAAAACAGTTCACTATTCTTCCTCTTTCACAGTATCAGCAATTCGTTTCTGGAACTCCCTCAGGAACTGTGGAACGATATTGCAATTTAAAAGTAAATTCTTTAAACACGTGAACAGTATTCAGGTTTAATTCTCCTTTGTGTGTATATGAGTATATATGTAATTTTCCTCAGTGTTGTATAGTTATAATTTATATTTGAATTTCTTATTCTTGTAATTTGAAATATTGGTTCACTTACCGCTTGCATAATCATTGAGTGTAACTTCTAGCCTTATATCTGCAGTGCTCGAGAAAAGTGACATAAGTCAGTTTCCACTAATCTTTTTTGATAATTTATTGACAACTTACACTGGTTTATGTCGATTTGATGTTTTTCTGTATGAATTATTGTACTGGGAGAAATACTAATGTATTTTTTCCCAAGCGAGCAGATGTTCCGTAAGTTGTCAAATAAATTATCAAAAAAGGTTTGTGGCAAATGACTTGTGTCACTTTTCCCGAGCACTGTAATTATTATTTAGTATGTTTGCATTATTTTACACAATTTGTGCTTGTATGACTATATATTTTTTATTATTATTCTTTAAATATTAGTCTGTATAATTGTATCGGCTTCTTTTGTTTCTGGCTAAGTGGAAGAGAAGGCCTGATGGCCTTAGCTTCGCCAGAATAATAAAATAATAATAATAATAATAATAATAATAATAATAATAATAATAATAATAATAATAATAATAATAATATTATTATTATTATTAATCCACAAAGATTAGCGAAAATACGGGAATTTTACTTGCAGCAAGTAAAGAGGTAGGTTTGGAAGTAAATCCCGAAAAGACAAAGTATGTGATTATGTCTCGTGACGAGAATATTGTACGAAATGGAAATATAAAAATTGGAAATTTATACTTTGAAGAGGTGGAAAATTTCAAATACCTGGGAGCAGCAGTACAAATGTAAGTGATAATCGGAAGGAAATTAAACACAGAATAAATATGGGAAATGCCTGTTATTATTCGGTTGAAAAGATTTTATCATCTAATCTGCTGTCAAAAAATATGAAAGTTACAATTTATAAAACGTATGGGCGAATCCAGAAATGCATATAGAGTGTTAGTTGGGAGGCCGGAGGGATAAAGACCTTTGGGGAGGCGAGATTTAGATGGAAGGATAATATTAAAGGGGATTTGAGGGAGGTGGGATATGATGGTAGAGACTGGATTAATCTTGTTCAGGATAGGGACCAATGGCGGGTTTATGTGAGGGCGGCAATGAACCTCCGGGTTCCTTAAAACCAGTAAGTAAGTAAGTTCTTTAAATATTAGTCTGTATAATAATTGTATCAGCTTCTTTTGTTTCTGGCCTGATGCCCTTAATTTCGCCAGAATAAATAATAATAATAATAATGATAATAATAATAATAATAATAATAACTATTATTATTATTATTATTATTATTATTATTATTATTAATTTGATCCGAAAAGAACAGTATATGCTGTTCAGAAACGTTAAGTTCCAGAATACCTATTCAGAAACGTTAAGTTCCAGAACACGGTGGAATGCCCAAGAGAGTGCTTCAGAAACACAGAAAGATCCGTTACCAAATCTGGTCTCCAAGATTGGAACCTGCTAGCTTGACTGAATCAATAAATAAAACCGAGAGATTCGCTAATACGCAACACGGAAGTTGGCGATTAAATTTACTCTCCGTTCTCTTCTTAAACCTGAGTGAAAACTATCAATCACGAGTCCATCGGAGATGTTGGTAATCCACTTAACAATGACCGATAAGTCCTCCACAAGAGCTGCAATGGGCGGAAGAAGAGTTTTTAACGTCTGGAGCTTAAGCTATTGGATCTGTGACTGATGCGATCTTGATAAATAACAGGTTGAGAAGGAAAACACTTAAGAGACGAGACGAGACGACGCAGGCTTATTTCTAGGTATCGTCCGACCATTTTCTCGATTAAACTTTGCGGCAAGAAGGTGAATGGAATAGCGGGACACAATCCAATAAACCCCGCAAACCGCACGGTTCTCAGAGGAGGTTTTAATCCGCCTGTTGGGGGAAAGCTTTTAAATCCACAGAGAAAAGAAGAAATAAAAAGAAAAACTGTCTCATGCACTCAACATCAAGGAAATCTTCAGAAAAAAATAAGGAAAATCCGATGTTCACTCCTATATAGCCTAAACTAACAGTTTTCTGATCCTGCTAAAGTGGTAAGTATTTCTTAGCCCGTAATAGAAAGAACCCTTTTCGATTCTCGGAAGGATACCTAAAATTAATTATTAAATCAGTTCTAACATGTAGGCCTATGTACTGCTGAATGATCAGATACGTAGAAAATTTTCACGTTTTATTTGGAAGAAAGAGTCATTTTTCGTACGAATACTCCATGAAACCTGTTTTTCGTTGAAAATATCATAATTATGAAGTAATTTTGTGAATCTCTATCAATTTCGCGAAAATTTGCGGATATATTTCACTTAATTTTGGACTTTCGTTAAGAGTTTTACATTCCCCATGCATAAAATTAAGTTTTTAACACATTTCACGTATTTCATTAATACCAAAAAATCACACCCCTACTTATAAGGCGACATGCTATAGATGAGGTGATGGTAGGTAATTTGTATAATTTGAATTAGGAGATTTTACGGTACGAAAAATCAGTTCTCAATTCATGTTGTTAATTGATTTTCAACAAGATGGGAAACACATTATTAGTAAGTCTGCACTATATTTTTCTCCTAGGATGTTTTTTCAGTTCTCTACTAACGCCAGTATTAATATGTGCCATTTATTTTCTTTTTGGTTTTTGACCATAACCAATGTGTAAGTACAGTAGAATTACATAGCGAAAATTAGATAGCAAACAGTAGTGAGCAATACTTATATTTCTGAACATATGACCGTCAATTACCGGCTAGACAAAGAGTAGGGGAGTAGTGGGTACAGTGAGACACAAAATATTAAGACATATGTACAGTATGCAAGTGAAATTTCAAGTATTTTTAAAATCAAGTGCAAAAGAAATATACATTAAAACATGGAGGTAAGAGGTGAGTTCTAATCAGATTAGGTGAGGTTAGGTTAGGTCAGTTATGGTCAAGTCAAGTGATGTCAAATTACATAATATGGTTGAAGTGACGTTTGAACACTAATCCGTGACGCGACAGCCCATCATGGTCCAAGACCAACCATCCGACTGCTGACCTCACGTCCAGCTCACCTGAGGTGAACGATCATCCAATCAGAATGGAGGTATGGTATGGTCAGCATATTGATCCCCCCCCCAGATTTCGGTAATCGGATTTCGTTATTTATCTCAGGTTCCCAAATTCTTCACGATGCTGGGTGGCATCGGTTCCATACACTGGCTAAAATTTTATGAGAAAATTTATTTCCCATGAGGACACATTACACCACGACGCGGGACGCAAGTTTTAATAATATCCCTGATCACATTATATATCATATTGGTCATTCCCAATGCTATAAAATGACAACATATCGTCGTCGTTCCTGCAATAACTCCTATGTGACATATCGATTTTCATATTTTTGCTCTATTAAATAACTTAAATAGTGATATAGCAAATAATAAAATCTCCTATATGTAATTATATTTCTTTCTTTCGAAAATGTAAGAATTCACAGTCTCCTATGTACGGCTGCCATAGGATGAATAAATGTGTCTTTTCCTCCTACTGAAAGATATTATATTTTGCACATAGGAGTTATTGCAGGAACAACGATAATATAAAAGAGACCAATCACTAGGATCTCCACTGTCAAGAATTTTTTTGGTAACGAACGCTAGATGGAAGCACAGGTGCAAGCTATTACCACAGTCTAGTATATACAGTCACGAACCCTGAGTTGTGAGGGTGCTAGGAACAATATACTGTGCCTGTACTATTTCGCATTATCTGTAATGAGGCGATAATAGCGATCCTAGTGGTTAGCAACTATCTATGGATGTATATTTACTACATATAGAGCTTCGTGACTGTATATACTAGACTGTGTTATTACTCCATACAATTCCAACTGGGTTATAACGTGCCTTCTTTTACAGTCGCTAGACGGCAGCATAGCGAACTTGATAAAAGATACTTTAAAGTGCATTGGGCCGATCAATCTGCTGAATGTAATCAGGGACAATATGTACGAAATATCTCTTGGAAAATGTAGGCCTATGTAAAAGACTTTCTCGAACTTTGTAATGGCTTAATTTTATTTTCCTACGAAAACTGGTAGTTAAAAATAACACGCATATTGAAAATTAATAATGATTTAATGTGACATTTCAGATTTAATTTTAATCAAGCAATAATAATGAAATTATACTGTTAAAAGGAGAGTTGCAAAACTATATTCTACTCCAATTATGGGGACTGCCTTGCGAATAATACAACCCCTTGTTATTGGTGACGTTAACGTCTCCGGTACATCAGTAGTATTCAATTTGATAGGAGGCCATACTGGAAGTTTGGCAACCATAAAATTCCAGCCACCTTCCGTGATTCAACCCGACACATGAAATAATAATAATGATAATAGTAATAGTAATAATAATAATAATAATAATAATAATAATAATAATAATAATAATAACAACCATTAAATTATGGCATAACTTAATTCATCGAATACGTCCAGTTTGAGAAATGAATTGGTACCACTGGATTTCACGCAGGTAGTGAATACACGGAGAAGACTATAAGCTACCAGAATAACATTCTGGAGCCTGTATAATTCAATTTCCTTTCCGATGCGTGGGTTTCTGTGTATTCATGCCAACTTACCTTTTATTTTAGCTCTCTTACGTTAGCAATGACATCACGTGGCTTTTGATGTTCGGAGATCCACGTTATACTCAAATGTTACGCCGATCAGAACCTAATACCATTAATAACCTGAGTCATTAAATTAAACACACTTCCTCCTTGTACGCAGATCCGTCCGACTGGTTTATCTAAGACTGCGAGTTATTGTTTCCGGCACTGAATAATAATAATAATAATAATAATAATAATAATAATAATAATAATAATAATAATAATAATAATAATAATAATATTATTATTATTATTGAAACTTGTGAAGTGTTTTATGTGGAATGTGGCATTGTATGGGGCAGAAACATGGACATTACGACGAAGTGAAGAGAGATGTTAGAAGCATTTGAAACGTGGATATGGAGAAGGATACAGCGTGTGAAATAGACGGAGAGCATAGGAAATGAATCTGTGTTGGAAAGAGTGGGTGAAAAAAGAATGATGCTGAAACTGATCAGGAAGAGAAAAAGAGAATGACTTGTTCACTAGCTGAGAAGAAACTGCCTACTGAAGGATGCACTGGAAGGAATAGTTAACGGGATAAAAGTTCTTGGCAGAAGAAGATATCAGATGACAGACGATATTATGGATCATATGCGGAGACAAAGATGAAGGGAAAAAATTGGAAAGACTAGAGAATGCTGGGTTTGCAATGAAAGACCTGCCATTGGGCAGAAAACTAATAATAATAATAATAATAATAATAATAATAATAATAATAATAACAATAACTTTTAAACTCTTCAATATATTCGTTTTTATACGCTGTAACTTTTATATGTGGAGTTTCTTTATAAGAATTAAATTTATTAAAGTTAGAAGCAATGTACCATTCTTCTTACTGCCCTTGTATAATCAAAAAGCATGTGTTGTTTTCGTAACAATCATTATTTTTATTTCCTTCAGCTGTGAATTTACAAAACAATACATCTCAACTTTCACTTCCCTGCCGAAGTAGTTCCTGTCATAATTGAAGATGTCTTTCCAAAGGGGCTATGCTCCAAAAACAACTTTCTGAGATATTGTTTAAAAACATACCGCCAAATATATAATGAGATACCTCCAATACCATCTTTAGCAGTCCACACCTGTGGAGTAACGGTCAGCGCGTCTGGCCGCGAAACCAGGTGGCCCGGGTTCGAATCCCGGTCGGGGCAAGTTACCTGGTTGAGGTTTGTCCGGGTTTTCCCTCAACCCAATACGAGCAAAAGCTAGGTAACTTTCGGTGCTGGACCCCGGACTCATTTCACCGGCATTATCACCTTCATATCATTCAGATACTAAATAACCTAGATGTTGATACAGCGTCGTAAAATAATCAAATAAAATAAAACCATCTTTAGCGCACGAATGATTCACTTAGGCCTACAGCTGAAATACGACAACGCGCATTTAGTATCTTATGCTCTTATGGATGTATTGTACTTACCTTAGATTAAATAACATGACATTTAAAAAACTGGCACTTAGCTCCTTTGGAAAAATAGGTCTTCAATTTCTATCGCCTTTAAGAATCGATCTTTCTCAAATGCATTTCTCGTATCGAGAAGCAAGACCACCACAGACGAAAAGATTCAGTCTTACTAACTCGGCGATTCCATCAACAAAGCAATTTCTAAATGCGTCGTAGATCTGCAAGCCACATTTTACAAAGACTTTTATTTTTATAGCTATTATTACCATTATTATGTGTGTCAAACAAGATGTTTTGAAGATGAGCGGGGGAATGTCCTCCACTCTAAGATATTTGGACTCTCTCCATTGTCTGACGAACTATGGAAATCTTCCAATTTCTTTTTTTCAACAGTCATAAACTTTGTGTCATACATTCTTTTAAAGCAGCTATACTCAAACAGTGGGTTATTATGCGTGTTCCCTCGCAAGGAATTCGCTTCCAGTTTAAAATAACCCAATGTTTTCAACTGCGCCTGCCCCTTGTTTATTTATAGCACGAAAACAAAGATTTTCTCTCAAGTGTTCCGTTGTTCTTAAAGTAGACATGTAATATTGATATAACAAATCCAATTTATTATACTTTTATATCCAATTTAGAAGGAAAATAAAGTATGTTTTCCATTTTAAAAGCAACTGCATTTCAAAGGAAAATTCTATAATCCTATCTCACGATAAATTGCTTCAGAAAATGGAAATAACATAGGGAAAGAATACGAAGCTACAATTCCATTTATAGTAAACCATATGCTGCAAAACAAAATGCTGATACATTTTATATCTATTTTATTGCACTTAGGTATCTGTAAGACATAAATTCTAGTCTATATATTTGGAAGAAAAGTTTTCTCTTTCAACATAAAGAGATTACGAAACGAAGTTCAATTCATATTACCATAATATTGCTTTCTGTAAAATCAAGGTTCCTATTGTAACACAGAATATTCAGACATTATTTACGGTCATATGAAATACTGGTCACGAGCATACGTAACTACTTACGAGATCTGTAACGTACCGTAGCGTAGCTAGAACCCTAGGTCATATACTGGTTGTTCAGTTTAAAGTGTGTCATGACTCGCTGTATGCCGTCGCACAGTGGTTCATTTTCCCAATTTCTTGGCCAAAACCTCTGGAGATGTTTGAATTAATTTGAACGTAACAAAGTTGAAACAAATCGTAAAAGTAACATAATTAAGAATTAAATATCGAATAAATTCACATAAATAGCTATAGTATATGCTTTTTTGCGTGGATGATCATTTCATTGCTTCTTAGGATATTCAAAGTTATAGTCTATTTTATCTATATACATAAATCTATATATAATGTGTGTATAGTACAGTAATTATTTCATTCGCTAGCATCCTAGTCTGCGGAGGTAAGGGAGTCATCTTTATCAGAGGCCTGAGTGGACACACCTAAATGTGTAGATACATCTGGAGCTGACAGAAGTGACATTACATCTGCAGACAAATGCTTCAGTTTCTTTCTTGGGACTTTCAATATTCTTTATGAAGTATGGTCCAACAATGTCTGCAGATCAGTTTCAGCAGACTTTTCTGTTATTTGAATGGCATTGGTATCGGAACAGCATGTCTTTTGTGCTTCTAGCACCCTTCTGTATTGCTGGAAAATGTAGGCGATGGATTTTTAGTCTCGGACCTAATCAGGTTATAATGGAATTTTGTTAATTTAACTTCAACTAGAACGGATAATGCTCTGAACTTAATTTATAAGCTTTTCTGCATGTTGACATACTGATTGGTGTTGAAAATTGTACGTCTTTTATTGCAGCAGCAGTAGTAACAATCTCTCCTGCTTCACGAAGACTCATTTGTGTGGCATATGCGAGTTCGAAGGAACTATGTTTTGTCTTAATCCCTGTGCTTTTCGTCTTTTAAAATGTTCACCACTTTACTAAATTCTAGTAATGGACGTTCGACTCTCTATTGCGTTTCAGTAACGCATATTGGAAAATTCGCAGATTTTCAAGCCATTTCGTATTCTGTGGTAGGAATCTTTCAACTGTCCTATTTGACCATTGCCATCTGGTTCTAAAATTATATATTAAATGTTTTAACACATTCTTTAGTTCAGCGGATGATGTTGCAGAGGAATCGGTTACGATTCTAATGCGTTCTCTTAAATAATCATACTTTTCTTCAAAATTAGATGATGAACGTTCCTGTAGTATAGTAAACAATTCACGTCTAGTGAGGTTTTGTGATTACTTTCATATCCTGAAAGGAATTACAGAAATAATTCAAATTTTAATAAATTGATGAAGGATTAATATACGACACAACAATTTTTTGTGGCAACGTATTTTATAGGTAAGCAAAATGAAATAATGCACAAGAAAGCTAGAGGTTTCACCTATTCTTCGACATTGGAACCAAGTCTCTCGACATATTTCTCCTATCGTGACACGTTTCAGTACACCTCGTTCATAAAACTTTTTTGGGCGTAAGCCTATAGCTACCTGCGCTCGACCGATTTCACTTCTTCATCCGAACCGAAGCGTTGTCCTCCTAGCAATTTCTTCATTGATCCGAAGAGGTGAAAGTCAGACGATGCAAGGTCTGGACTGTAGTATGGGTGATTGCCGCCTTAATGATGCCTCTGATATTGGGTGGTGTTGCAGCAGTCACTGATCGGCCGGAACGTGCTTTGTCGGCGGCAGAATTCTTCGAAGAACTTGCACCACCTGGAGATGTTGCTATGGTCCAGACAATCAAGCGCCATACACCTCCAATATTTCCCTGTGGATTTCACTCGATTTTTTTGTTTTTCGCAAAAAAATGGACTACACCTCGCTGCCCTTCACAAGTGAATGATGGTAGAAAACGCGTAATTTTTACTCAGAGTTACAGCTTGTTTAGCCAGGGTGACATCCAATCGAATCATTGCTGTATGTAGTGCAAGATTCAAACTAACTACCTCCCAAATTTGAACGTCCTAACCAAAATAATATTCCGTTAAATAATTGTTGTGTGTTACTTTCCGATCCTTCCTTGTATTACAACGCAAAGACGCTGTGCGCACTTCAAAACTAAATTCGAGCTAGTGGGCCCAGTGGCAGTTGGGGGCAGACTTTCTTTATTGGTACATGAAAAGCACCCACATAGGTATGATTTGTAATGAGTAACTTGACAGGACCTCGCAGGACCGATAACTTTTAACCTCCGTGAATCTGCCGCTTTCACATTTTCAACCACAATCACCATGACTATATTATTTAATATCTAAATGCCGTTAGTTAATTAAGTAATAAATTAAAACTATGTTCAAATATTCTACACATCTCCAGGAATCGAATCCATGCTTCAGCTTTTATTTTCACACTTATACCACTTATTTATAACACTTCAAAAACGACCTTTCTTTCACCACGCAAACTCAGCAACTGCATTGTCCAAGAGAGACGCATTTTCAGCCATGTATTTACAAGCACAGGACTGGAGAAGGAAGATAAGATATACGATGTCTACATGCCCTGTCCTTCCTCTTCAACTTAAGACAACAAACAATCCTCTCCTATATGTTTCAGTTTTGGGGTTTTGGCCAGGAATTCGGGAAAATGAACCACTGTGCGTCGTGTGGCTAGTCGATGAGCCTAGAGAATTCAATCTTCCTACATTTCCGCAGAGGTGCATTACTTATGTGCCAGAGAAGTTGCCTAGCAAGTACGGCGTTCATTCAGAAAAGTACTTACCGATACATACGGTAACGCCGGTAGTGACAGGAATGTGAACTGTTTCGAAACATGTACTGAGGTGAGTTTTTTCTTACTGTCTGGATATGGGGAGAGGGTTAAGACGATTACTTACGTATTTGTTGACATTAACTTCGTCGGTCAACATGGACACGGAGCATTTGATTTGCGTTGTGGAATGTTGCCGTACGCAACCGATGATAACAAATACCCTGCGTACGACTTGGCCGCGCAAAACATAGTTGGAAAGAGGTTATGGTAGCACACAGACCGTACAGACCGCCATCTGTTGCTACGACGTTCAAGTTATATGGGTACCGTACACGTTCTCAAGTTCAGATTGAACGCCTTGATTAATAGGCAACTTCTCTGACACAAATGCTGAAACTCGCTTCAAATCTCTGACTCATCAACAGTGACGCCATGACACACTTTGAAATGAACACCCAGTATACTCAGATTGCTCGACGTTATAGGCTTTGACGGTAACAACTTTTGTCAGGTTTACTTTGCTGCGATCTAGTTGTTACATAAGGAGTCACGTCATAACTCCCATTTGAATGGCATTAGCGACTGTACTGCCGTCTCCTGTTCGTTTACGGCGGACGGATGGCGATCCTGGCGGTTGTTCTCTTGAAAGTGCAACCGATTTTAACATAGGAATGAGCAATCTATATGTGATCTGGGCTAGAACGATCGTTTATAGGTGTACCTGCAATTTCAAAACAGTTGTGAAGAAAGTTGAAAAGTCAAAGCTCACAAAATACACCGTGTCCCTAAATGATTACCGTGGTTTCTGGTGGTTGGTATGGCTTTACAAATGAAATTGGATATGTATTTCCTACATGTAATGAAATATCAGCTGTGAAAGTTTCTCATCTTTGTTGCATCCTAGTGTCACATTTACAAAATGGCGACTCTCATGTATAAATATTTTTCCGTATTACAATTTTAAAAGTGTGGTTCTAAAGATTCTGTACAGCGATCTTTCCGTCGAAATTTAGAATGGATCTTCCAAGCGATAACATTCGTCGACTGGCTGCATCTGGTAAAGGAAATAGTATAGGACATTCACGTGTTATTTATATTATTTGTTCCACTGTCTAAAAAACAACACATGATATTCAAGTTTAAAATCCCAGTATATAAATGTATAATAAGTTGATTATTGATATTACAAAAATATAATAATTTCACATTTTTATACAAATATAACATCATAAACACGCTACTGGAGCCAAGTGACAGGTGTGAGCAATTTGGGATGAAGACAAACGCAAACAAGACGAAGAACATGGTTATCGGAAGAAAAGTAAAGAAAGTAAACGTATGAATTATAAATGAGGCAGTGAAACAAGCGGACATCTTCAAATATCTGAGGTATATTATAAGCAGTAACATGAGTTGCTGCCAGGAAGTCAAAAGAAGGATAGCAATGGAAAAAGGAAGCTTTTAATACAGGGACATAATTTTATTTTTACTAACATTTTTAATATTAACTTGGCTATACCTTTGGATCAACCCTTATTACCCACTTCCACGACTGGAGTTCGATGATACTGGCGTAATGTACAAACAAATCACTTTACTAGGTATAGGAGGGAAGAAAAATAGTTCATCCATTTACGTAAACTAGGAAATATCGCGATTTTGAGTTTGATCATTTTCATTAGGTTTTTGTTTACTCAAAATACAGTACTGTATTAACAATGAGTGTTTTACTCACTAACTGAGCTGTACATGCGAACGTATTCATTATGCAGTGTATGTTATACTGTCTACAGCACATTAGTGTACAATATAGAGAATGAAGTTAAATTGAAAAATAATCATAATATGGATATTTAAACACATTTTTGAAAATGGTGGCCGTTCATTTCGATACAGGCTTCAGTTCTAAAGTGCATATTATCGCACTATAGACTATTGCATCTAATTCCAATTACCAGGTTCGTCCTTCGTACTAGTAACTCATGTTGAAATAATTCTGTATCTACTCTATAAAAGAGACCTTACGTACTGTAAATTCAGTCTTCACTTCTCCCCGATCCGAAAAGATAAAATTACTCAGACATGCTATCTACTGTCCGTCCAAGTGGTTACGTCGCAGCGTCGTAGAAAGGGAGGAAATCACGTAACAGTTAATTACTTAACGAGGCAATTTTATTTAAGTTATTTTAAACAATTGTATGGGTATAGTATTACGTAGACGTCCAATTCCTAACAGAAATTAATGTTCTCAGAAAAGAGCTAAGACAGCCCAGCCACTAGCATTTACAGAGAGGCGAATAGAAGCAGGTGGGGAAACCGGGATGCGACGTAGGCAAATGGAAAAATGATGCAATATTGAAAGCTCTTTCGTCACTGGAAAACGCGAACATATTTTTGGAACGTACTGTTTACTATGACCGTAAGGCTACTATGACTGTATATGCGGTCTTGGATCTGTGTGGAGGACGATTGAACTTCATTAGTAGAAGGGGTGGGAGTGAAGTACATTCAAAAACTCAGGTACAATAAAAATTGAAGTAAAAATAAAATGATGTCCCTGTAGAAAAAAGAGCATCTTCCGCGGACCTCTGAAAAAAGAACTATCTAAGAAAGAGAATATTGAAGTGCTTTGTGTGGAGTGTAGCGTTGTATGGGACAGAAACATAGACATTACGACGAAATGAAGAGAAATGACTAGAAGCATTTGAAATGTGGATATGGAGAAGAATGAAGCGTGTAAAATGGACAGACAGGATAGATAGGAAATGAATCTGTGTTGGAAAGAACGATGATGAAACTGGTCAGAAAGAGAAAAAGGAATTGGCGTGATCAATTGCCGAGAAGAAACTGCCCACTGAAGGATGCAATAAAAGGAATGGTGAACGGAAGAAGATACTAATAGATGATAGACGATATTAAGATTATGGATCATATGCGGAGACTAAGAGGGAGGCAGAAAATAGGAAATATTAAGTTTCCACGTTCACATACGAGGAAGTTTATTAATGAAAAAAATATAGGCCTACTGACATGCCATGGGCATTATTTGTAGTTTTTTTAATGGTCTTACACGATTCCTTAGATTTGACACCTACTATTATTCTAATCACTGTTTTTGTAGTAGAAATATACTATTATTATGTGTAGAATTTCCCAAGAATAGGCCTATTATTCCAAAACTCATTATCGAGTGAAAGTATGCAAAGTATATTTGTTTTAAGGTATTGATATTCACTATTTCTTGCATAATGTAATACCAAAACATGGTGAACTTAGTTTGGGGGCAATTCCTTAACCGTGATTTTTCCAACTTAATATATTATCGATTTGTAAGCCAAGAAATTTAGTCGTTGTTGTTTCTACTAGGGACCTGGTCTTAATTATTGCGCTTGAAATTTGTGAGGTTGAATTTGGGTAGGACTTAAATTGGATTATGTTAGTTTTGTTACAATTTAATACTAATTAATTGGCTGAGAACCAGTCACCTATTTTGAGGAGAATTCCATCTCTTAAAGATTGGCATGTGTTGGAGTTATTGGCTGTAATTACTATACTTGTGCCATCTGCAAATAATATGGGATGACCTATATATTTTATTAAGGACGCAAGATGAAGTAACTTCAAGATGTATTACTGAAAATTGGTGTTTCATTTTTATGATGTATACATACGTCTATTTCTCTACACTTGAAATACAAAGAAACAAATGGGTATCAATCATATAACGATCCCTCACTGAATGTAATCCCAATGCGTTCATCTGCAGTGAAGCCATCATGCAGACAATCTCAGAGGATTTTACGAGCTCCAAGCAGGATTTCGAGGGAAATAAAATCGTGATAGCATTAGTGTTCCACATTCTATATACGTCATCATCAATTTGTCTGTTTAGAACGTCCTGCAATAACACAGAAAAGTTATCGTTCGAAATCTGTTTAAAATGGCTACAGATCTTCGGGTCTCACAATCTGGAGGTGGCATTTTATTAGATACTACATGTTTTATAACCCCAGAGTCGTAACATAAATTTTGGTACACACTACGAGATGAGCTGTGCCCCATTCCACTACTAGCGATTGGCAGTCAAATTTATTCCAGCCGTAATCCGTGGGGGTGGGGGTTCGGTAGATGAACTAATATAATAAAAGTAAAACTTTATAGCACAAATTTTTATAGACTTTGAATCGGACATTTTATGTTTTTTTTTTCTTTATTTCCATATGGAAGAAAGGGGTGGAACACCATCAACAACCTCCCACTCTCAGATACTATGCATCCACATGTGCAAGTTTCCCTGGACGGGTGTCCTGCAATCATAACACGTTTCATTCATACAATGTTAGCTCAAAAGCGGCCAACATAAAACCAGGGGTAGAAGATGCATGGAAAAATAGACGCCAAACTTACAATCTCGTAGGTCAGCGATTAGCATTTCTTGACAAACGAGTCAACCCCTTAGTACACACGGTATGGCATAGTTGTGCCCCGCGGTCAATTGGGAGGCCTAGGCATGGCATAGTTGCGCCCCGAAGAAATCAGGTATCAGAATGGATATGGTATAGTTGCGCCCCGATGGGCATAGTACACACGAAAGTGATTGTCATAAAAGAAATAAATTACTTCAAAATATTATAGAACCGAGCGGGCTAGCGGCGTGGTAGAGGGCTGGCCTCGCATTCGGGAGGTCCGGGGTTCGATCCCAGGGGCCGGCAATCCTAACTGAGGTTTTTCATGGTTTCCTCAGTTATTTCCAGGCAAATGCCGGGATTGTACCTCTTGAAAGTCCGGCCATGGACGGCGATCCTTCCCTTAATCCTTTCATATGTGTGTGAGTGAATGTTGTGTAATGTCTTAAATGTTTGTGTTGTATCGGAGGTGGCCCTGGCATAGAGCTGATCCCTCATCCGGGGAGGCCCTCCATGTCCTTGTGTGGTCAAAAAAGTATGTATGTGATCCATAGCTTAATTCCTCTCCGGCCCGGGTGGCGTGGGTCATGTAAATGTACCTAGAAGGGAGAGGTTAAACTGAGAGAAAAAAAGAAAGAAAGAAAGAAAGAAGGAAAGAAAGAAAATATTATAGTGGTAGCTGCATTGAAATCAGGCAGGCCTAGCATATGATCAATTTTGCTATTTAAAATAATACTTTTTTTTATCGATCACACAATAAATGAACTGTATTTTTTGTTTGTGCATCGATATCTTAACTTGCGGTACAGGATTTCGAATATTGAAACTTAGAACCATTGTGAATATTATTAAATCTTTACCCTTTTCACTAAACTTAATATTCAATTTAAATTAACCTCACTATACGCCACAGACGGTGTGAAGATCACTAATAAAATGTCAAGACAGCTAAGGCCCCATATTCCAACGGCTCACTCATTTGAATATATCAGTTAATAACGTAATGTCAACTTAATGGCGTTCATTTTTACAGTACGCAATCGATAATCACTGCATGAACAGTAGAAAAACAATTAATAAAGTACTGTCAACTTCATGGTGTTCATTTTAACGCTAAGCTAACGATAATCAATGCATAAACAGTAGAAAAACAGTTAATAAAGTACTGCCAACTTCATGATGTTTATTTTTACGGTAGGCTATCGATAATCGCTGCATAAACAGTAAAAAACAGTTAATAAAGTACTGCCAACTTCATGGT
The DNA here is from genome assembly GCF_040183065.1 of Periplaneta americana. Taxonomy (NCBI): domain Eukaryota; kingdom Metazoa; phylum Arthropoda; class Insecta; order Blattodea; family Blattidae; genus Periplaneta; species Periplaneta americana. The sequence goes on from NC_091118.1 coordinate 45,698,638, forward strand.
GTTCATTTTAACGGTAGGCTATCGATAATCAATGCATGAACAATAGAAAAACAGTTAATAAAGTACTGCCAACTTCATGGTGTTCATTTTAACGGTAGGCTATCGATAATCAATGCATGAACAATAGAAAAACAGTTAATAAAGTACTGCCAACTTCATGGTGTTTATTTTTACGGTAGGCCTACGCAATCGATAATCACTGCACGAACAGTAGAAAAACAGTTAATAAAGTACTGCCAACTTCATGGTGTTTATTTTTACGGTAGGCTATCGATAATCGCTGCATAAACAGTAAAAAACAGCTAATAAAGTACTGCCAACGTCATGGTGTTCATTTTAACGGTAGGCTATCGATAATCAATGCATGAACAGTAGAAAAACAGTTAATAAAATACTGCCAACTTCATGATGTCCAGTTTAACGGTATCGATAATGAATATTAAATCGAATAAGAAATCAATAACGTTGTTGATTGCGAGGCTCGAGTTTCCGTAGTGTCTTTTTCTTACTATTTCATCGGGGCGCAACTATGCCAAGCCCCTTTCTCTACCTGACGGGGCGCAACTATGCCCACAAAACAGGGACCCTTTTTTTTTTATCTGCCGCACCTTACCTGACCGTGGGGCGCAACTACACCCTGCCCAGTACACAAGCAGGCGGAGGGGTAAGGCATAATCTCCCTCCCCTTAGCCATCACTTGTTCATTCACAAGACTTTTATAATATGAACTAACCATAGACACTGCCCTACATATAGACATAGAATGTACTGATTCAGCTATTCTGTTTGTTCTCATATTGTCGGCATCTGCTAACCTCTATGCGATATATATTACATGAAATAGTTAAGTGTTATGTACACGAGGAACTGAAATTTAAATATAAATATGACTGTTGTAAAAGATAATTAGATGAATATAGCAGCAGGGACGATTTATATACACTTGGTTATAAAAAAAATGAGAATTTCAAACTCAGCATGTAAACAAGTTTTGAATGTGTAAAATAAATGCGATAGGGTGAAAACTTGCACTAAAACCAGAAGTAAGTGTAAGTTAAACCAACATAAGTTGAAAAGTTATATGATAGAAAATTTGTTATTAAATTGTGTAAATATTGTGCATTATCACTATTTGTGAATGTATTAGTTTTAAGATTAAGTTTATGTACTTTTTAACTATTAATAAATAATACCAACTAATATGAACCAGCCCGTGCAATCAGTTTGTGCCAGCTGTTATGAATCACAATGTATGGGACAAAAGTTACGTTATGTAATAATAATAAAAATGGTTCCAGAAGCTGTGTCAACTTGTCTGTGCTGGTATTCTCATGAAATGAAGTGCAGAGACGTTGCCGGGTACAGGAATGTAATTTCGGTCTTGAGATGCTGAGCAGTCGCTGGCAGATGGTTAAGAGGTAATTGTTGGAAAATGCGTTTCCAGTGGCAGTGTCGGATTTTCCAATTCGACGACGCCTACTCTTTCATTCACGCGGAGGGCAACGCTCACATCCGCACATCTGCGACAGAATTATCAGACGCGCGAAGTTTTCTCAACGAAATTTAATACACCACATAAAATGTTTATAAATGTTTTCCTTATTTGTGTTGTACGTTAATTATTATTTTACATTTTATGAAATCTTGTTCACTTAAACTAATATTCTTCTTTTAATTTTGACTACGCTTTTATTATTTCTGATGAAACTGCGGAACCAAGAGAACTGATTAAGTTCCTCTACAGGATGATTCCGGAGGGATAAAAAATACTTTGGGGTGATAGTATGGACTATTTTGAGTAAACAATTTCATATAAACATGTGTCCAATTTTAAATTGTTGTGGAGATATAGCTGTTTGAATGTTACCCAAAATAACCGTTACAACAGTGGCGATTCGTGATATTTTTTGTAAGTAGGATATGAGATTGACAACTGATGATCAAGACAGAAACTAATATTAATAATAATAATAATAATAATAATAATAATAACAGTAGTGGTAGTAGTAGTAGTAGTAGTAGTAGTAGTAGTAGAGCATGCAAAATCAATTCAAGTAGGCCTATGTTAGTCTTTGACTCACACTTCTGGAACTGGCAATTTATTAGTAGTGAAGTTCGATTCTCCTCCCCTGTTTAATTGCGAAGATGGCTTCTAAGCCATTGTACTGCCCGATATTTACCGATTCTCCGTCGTAAGTTTGCGCAATTAATTTCTTGCTAGAGTTAAATTCTTCTAAATGATCAAATACAACTTCAGATATTCTTTCGACTGTCCTGTCATCTGAAAGTCCTGTTAATTCTTGTATTTATTATAGCTTATTTTATTTATTTTTATGTAATTTTGTTTTTTATTCCTTTTATTTTTTTATATTATGTCATTTTAAATTATTTATTATTTCGTTTATTCTATTCTTTTAAAATGACCAATGAACTGCACTTAAGGAGATTATAAGGGTACTTGAAAATTCTTATTGTAGTCTCTGACAGGGTTTCCATCATCCAGGAAGAAGGGTCGTAGTATTAGGATACGCGGTCATATCCTCAAACGCGGTTAAACTCAAGCCATACCCCGCCCTCAGCACCCTCCCCTGTCCGCTAACTTCACTGCTAGAGAAAAACATTTGCTGTAAGATATTTGGATGGTTCCTCGGAAATTATTTCCGAGCTGTGCATGGCGACAACTCACGACAGAAAGTGGAAGCTTAAAGGAAATTAATACGTCGGGACGCATTGAAAATCAAAATCTGTAATTAAAATGTTTTCGCAGGAGTTAACATGTATCTTCTATCCTCAGAGGCAAAAAATTAAACTATAGGATCATCCTCATATCCATTATGGAAGAATCAAAGCAAAGCAAAGACTAATGATTTAATGATTGCATTTATGTCTTATTTACATGGTAGCAATATATTTCAACAGTTTAATGCAATTCCCTGCTCTGTTAATAACAGTAAGTAATGCTCTTCTGAGGCCGTCTTGTCGTTATTTTATGAGGGCAGCACTATAATTAATGTGAGTGACCAATCCGTTCCTTCCGTTAATTATATTTTGTACCCTTCGCCTTTCATCCACCTCACATACAAAATCGATAGGAGTAAAGTCTGGGGACCTTTGTGGCCAATGCATGTGACCACAGCGGTAGATCCATAGTTCGGGAAATGTGAGATTTAGAGTACATTTCATCTGACGAGTAAAATGTAAAGGGGCTCCGTTATGCTGGAAGAACATGTCCATCTTTGTAGCCAAGTACACCCATTATGGACGGTGTCGATCTAAGATAATCTGAGGAAAGCGACACGTGGTATTTCTCTGCACGTAGTTATTTGTCGTTCCTTCATACCATTTGTAACACTTGTTATGCATAACATTCAAACAGCTGTATCTCTACACCCACTGAAAATTGGACACACGTTTATATGAACTTTTTGGGTCAGAATAGTCTATACTACTACCACTAAAATATTTAATATTCCTCCTCAATCGCCCTGTATTCTATATTTACAATTTTGATGAAATTTCGGCGTTTTACCCACTACTAATAATTCGGGATTATTTTTACTTGTTATATATTTATTTTTTGGTGTGAGGGCGTTTTACTATGAGTGTATTCCAAATCTCAGCGCTGAGCAATCTGATGGCATCACGGTGTTCCGAATTTCACCGATGGCTTCACTGATGCTCCACCGGTGTCGCACCGGTGCCATCAGCTTGCAGAGGTGGTGACAGTCTCCATCACCCGCCATCAGTGAATCTGATTGGTTCTTGTATAGGGCGGGAATTAGCACACAAATGACATCGTGCACTGTTGTGTCATGGCGGTATGTTCTGCTTTAGTTCTGCTGTATTGTTTGTAACGAGCACAACGTAAAAACAATATGTTAATGGCTTATGAGCGAACATGTCAACGGACCAGTTATTACTACCGGTTCAAGAAATAAATTGTTTATGCTCTCTTTTCTTTGAACGAGATGGCAGTACGGAAATTTAGCAAAATTTTGCTAGCGTAGAACAGACAACAACTTATACAGTCGCCATGACAGCAATCAATTCTTCCAGCAGTTGTGTTCTTAATTCGCTGCAGCGTGACGTCATTGTTGTCCACCGCTCCGGTGAGATTCGGAATACGCTGCATGTTCCTACAGTTCACTTTTCCTGCTACATAGGCACCTAGCTTTATAGGAATCACTGAATTTACAACCCTCTCTCTATAAAACATACGATATTTAAAAGGCGAAAATAAAATTCTATGTATTGTATTGGAGAACGAAACAACTACAACAGTAACAGGAGAAATCTAAATATTGGTCACTCCTGGGCCATTAAAACTGTGGGCGCAGGGGCAGCAATCGTTTGTATGACGTCAGCAATTAAAGGCACCTGCACACGGACGCACGTGGCTGTTAAACTAGCGTAATACTCGATAACGTTGCATTCAGACATTTTAAACAAAACACAGCTTGTGTAAGACGCTGTACCCCTCTGAAACTGCTGTGTTCTTTGATATACAAATGTTAACACATGGGTTCCAATTGAAATTGGCTTAAGTTTTGGGCTAACTCAAATTAATGGGAAATGTATTTACGTTTAAACACTTGCAAACTGTTTTTAAGAGTAAATGAACAAGCGGAAAGCAATAACAAACAATTGAAGCAAACGATTAGGTGACAAAGAACTACTGTATAAAGAAAGGAAACGAAGAAAGGAAAAAGGAAAGTAAAATTAAGCTAAAAAAAAAAAGTGACAGAAGGTTTGAGAAAATCCCAATCGTTACGAATAATGTTTATAGAGGAATTAGGCTAATGGAATTAAGATAAATAAATACAATTTGTTTTTAAGATTTAAGTGTGTCTAATGAATGGAATAGGCTATCACCATCACAATCATCATCAATCAGTTCAAACTTCGGACCTAGTGATCCGTTGCGGGCTTTATTTTTTAAGGGTCATCCAAAAGATCGTCTTCCGAAAGAACGATAACCTAAAGCTGTTTTCGCCATAGTTCTCAGGCATTCTTTAACATGGCTCTTGCAGTTAGCTCTGTATTCACATAGGAAATTAGTCACGGGTTTAACTTCCAGTTCTTCCAAACGAAATGAAATGAAATGAATAACGGTAAATCCAATAATAATATTATTAATAAAAATAATATTATTAATAATAATATTACTATTAATAATAATATTAATAATAATATTATTAATATTAATAATAATAGTAATATTATTATTAATAACAATAGTAATATTAATAATAATAATAATAATAATAATAATAATAATAATAATAATAATAATATTAATTTAATTTAATTTCTTCCTGTAACCACTACAGGTTTCCATCGACAAAGAGTACCATGATACAATAGAGTAAAAGCCTTGAGGCTTAGTGATAAATTGTTGTTAGAGTGAAAAATAAACAATTTGAATTATATTGAAACACATGATGTTAAACGAAGTAACGTCAAGGAGATGCGAATTAGTCATGGTCCATATGTATGATGCCTGAAAATAGCTATTGAGCCTTTGAGTGCTGCAATTGTTAGATCTCTTAAAATACTTTTATGCAGGCCAAAAGATTTACAGAAGTCGACTAGGAACCGGGGTATGGTCCCACGGGCTCCTATCATTAGTCCCGTAATGACGATGGATTCCAGATGGTATTTGTCCTTATAAAAACTGATGGAAGGTTCATATATATATTCCTTTTTTCCTCGTGTACTTCTTCTGGCTGGTGTTCGTGCGATTCGAATCTCACAGTAGGGTCTATGATGTAACCTTCAAGAGAAGGAGGTTTAAATGCAATGATGTCAATTCTTCAATTATTGCCCTCACTGGATATGCCGTGTACTTCTTCATATACTGAATAACCTTTGTTCCTTAAGGCAGTTGCTATTATAGATCTTACTGTATGATGCCGCGTATTTCGTAGAAGTTCACCGTGTGGACAGGCCCCCAAGACATGGGCAAGGGTTTCAACCTCCCTGTCGCAACGTCGACAGAGGTTACTGCCCGAAGACCTGCCAGGTACACTACGCACAGCTGACACGTTCGCATTCATCTTGATTGCTTCCCTCCACTCACTACAGGAAATACCCTTGTGATTCCGGTTCCACTTATTGGCCGGGGTATATTGTTGGTATAATAATAATATTAATAATAATATTTATTACTATTATTATTATTATGCATTAAGAGTACAGACCCAGAAACAAAATTTGGGCCACTAAATTTTCCAAGATTCAGTTATAACTTAATTCGCATGCTCACTTACGAGCAAAATTTCTCTTTCTCTCTGCGGACCTACGTTGTTATGACAACGGCATGACGCAGGGCCTTTGAGACACCACAGGACAATCACAACGACGGACAAATAAGCCGTACCGTTGACAGAAGATAATTTTTTTCCATTCCTCACTTTTAAAATCGAACCGCTTCGTTGAAAGCGCACGCGCTATCCAAACAGCCACAAAAACGGACAAGTAAACATATAGAGAACGAATTAAGTTTGAAAGTAAAAAAAAAAAGGAAGCAGGAAGAAAAGAAAACAAGAAAAATTAAAGTGTGCATGACGCTTAAATATTTTAGAGTAACTAAATGCCTGTTAGCTGGAGGCTGCCTTCAAATGATGACACGTAGGCCCTGAAACTGTCAACTATTTTAGTGAAAATTAATTAATCTCGCCAGTGCATTTTCAATTATGTGGCCAATTACTAAACTATTATAGCTTTCGGTTCATTCGAGATCAGCGAATTTACGCCAGTTTCAATTTATCACAACCATCACTACATCACAAATCTGCTAAACACATACTGCTCGAACTTTAGGTCCTGGGCAAGGTTATTTACATTATTTACAGTAAAATACGCGTAAATAATACGTAATTAACGTAATAAATGTAAAATACGTAAAAAAACCTCCAAGAACTTTTACTTTTAGTCTTACTTTGTTCAGTTTTTGATGAAAATTTACCATTTAAACTGCCAACAAACCCAGCATATAACTCGAGGATACCAATTAATGTTAAAAAAATGGGACCTTAAGAAGCTTGTGCAATTCGTACCGGATGAAGTGAAAGGTTTCTACACAGAACTGTACAGTTGGCCTACGACAAACGAAGATAGTAATGCCAATGAAAGCGAAGATTGAAAAAATAAGTTTACGTATATTAACGTTTATTTATTTATTTATTCTGGTGTAGTTAAGGCCATCAGGCCTTCTCTTCCACAACACCAGGAATACAAATACAGTAATAGAAATAAACAGAAAAAAATACACTATACTGGGTGTTCAGTTCAAAGTGTGTCATGGCTCGCTGTATGTCGTCATGTGGCTAGTCGATGAACCTAGAGAATTCGATCTTCCTACACTTCCGCAAAGCCGAATTACCTATGTGGTAGACAAGTTGCCTAGCAACTACGGCGTTCATTCTGAAGAGTACGTACCGATACGTACGGTAACGCTGGTAGTGGCAGGAATGTGAATTGTTTAGAAATACGTAGTCTACAGAGGCAATTTTTTTTTCTTACTGTCGGGATATGGGGAGAGAGTCAAAACGATTACTTACGTATTTGTTGACATTAACTTCGACGGTCAACATGGACACGGAGCATTTGATTTGTATTGTCGAATGTTGCCGTACGCAACCAATGATAACAAATATCCTGCGTACGACTTGCCCGAGCAAAACACAGTTCGAAAGAGGTTATGGTAGCACAAAGACCGTACAGACCGCCATCTGTTGCTACGACGTTCAAGTTATACCGTACACGTTCTCAAGTTCAGATTGAACGCCTTAAATATAGGCAACTTCTCTGACATAAAAGCTGAAACTCGCTCCAAATCGCTGACTCACAACACTGACGTCATGACACATTTTGAAATGAACACCCAGTATACAAAGTAAAGCTACACAAGAAATAAAGAGAGAGAAAAAAAACACTATAAACAAAGTAAAGCCACACAAAAATATGCACAGGTCGCAGTCACACAAACTTTAAATGAGTGCTTAAGTATCATAATTAATTGTATCCTAACTAATTAACTAACATAAACAAGAAACTTGCAATTTTAATCTAGATTAAAAAAGAAAAAGAAAAAAAAACACAAATCAATACTTCTAGCAATACCTAAAAACATTACCTAAGACAAAATTTTCCAATTTAATTTTGAATTGTGATAAAGTACGGCAGTCCCTGACGTCATTAGGTAACGAATTCCAAAGGCGAGGTATTTCTACAGTATAGGAAGATAGTATAAAGACGTTCTATGATGAGGGATAGAAAGACATAGAAAAAGTCTATTCAGCCATGCTTCCCAACTCTTTGATGATTAGTCATTTACCACATAAAATTTGTAAAATTATTACATTTAATGAGTTATGTTCAAACCAGAATACAGGCTGTCCATAAAATAAGTACCTAACTATTTTCATGAAAACGATATGATATTTGTATTCATAAGTCGATTGTACTCTACGAACTCACTCATACACTCTCATTGGTTCCTTTCGACATGTCGTCCGTTGTAACCCATTCTTTCATCGAGATTCATGTGTATGTTCAGTTTTATTTAATATTTTACTTACTTTCTCGTATAATTTAGGCGTTCTTTGAAATAACAACTTAACGTACGTTACGTCGTTTTTCTGTTTTCAGCATATTGATGCCTTAATAATATAGCTCTCTTCTGACAAACTATTACATCGCTCCAACAAAAACAGCGCTTCCTAGAAACACATTTAATATTTGAATATCGTATTGCGCAATACTGTTGTACCAGATCTAAATTGTTTAATGATCTGCATCTCAAATTCATGATTTTTTTACTTTAGTTTTAGTTTCAAACAAAGCCTCAATTTTGTCCTGCAAGCTCTTTAATTTTTCCATCCCTTCGCTGATAATATCACGTATTCTGTTTTCTGTACGTTATCACGTTTCTTTCAACGATCACGTGTATTTAGCCGTCTGCAACGATTCTAATGGTCCTTTTTATTCTCTGACCCATATATTTTTTTCCTACAGCTCTACACGAAGTCAGATCTAATCTTCAATGCGAAATGAAAGCCTTTATGTGTTTTGAGATTAAAAAACTTCAATTCAAACATTTGAATATCAACGGCGTTTACAGCGACTGGTCTCAAAGTTATTATCCACCCTACCACTAAAACACAAATACACGAAGGTCCGAAAAAATGACAAGTAAGGTTTTATTAGTTAAATATAAGAGAGTATTACTTTCCTTTTTCTATTTCTTCTCTGCACAGCATTCATATCAACTCCATCACGCACCACTTACCTGAAACAAAGAACAGTAAAGTTTTAATCATACATTCACTTTTAGTTTCCTCACAAAAAAATTTAATATTTGAGTCACAAACAGTATTGAGAATTATACAGGGTGATTCAAAACCTCTGCGACAAACTCTGAGGGGTAATAGATCTAACAATAAGGGACCCTTTTTGTTAAACAACCTATCTTTTGATACGTCATTTAAAAGTTATCGTTGAAAATGTTTTTGTGCGGGCACACGTCAATGTATGCGAATTTCTGCAACCCTGTTTGTTTGTTTGTTTGTTTGTTTGTTTGTTTGTTGAGATGTTTGTAAGAGACAATAAGGGTCCTTCTTGTTTGTTTACGTTTAATGTTCAATACCTTATCCTTTCAGTTCAGTGTAATCATCAATTGAGAATGGATGTCTACGCGGTCTTCCACCAATGCGCCGGGGACGAAAGTCTTGTCTCGGTAGCTCATATAGTAGCGTGTCGGTTCCACTGTATAACCGAAACGTCTCGTGTTCGATCCCGGGTAAAACTTTATTTTTCAGTTACGTTCCAACCCTTGAGGTGGACGGACGTCTCGTCTCTTAATCTTGTTGAGCAGCGGTGTTCCGACTAGTGTGCTCGCGGTTTGTTGTTCTTGTTTTGTTTGAATTATTTTGATTAGCAATGGCAAGTAAAATCTGTAGGAAGAATACTATTAAAGCAGTGTTTAATAAAGATCAACAACGTCCTACTGCATACGAAATACATCAATGGTTAGAAGAAAATATCAACGTTCGAGAAGATGAATTGGACACATTACAACTAGTGAGTAAACAGAATGCAGTGTACATAAAATTCAATAATCAACTTAGCTACGAGAAACATCTTCAACTACACACCGGAACTTCAACAATCCAGCTAATGAATGGTGCAACAACAACTGTAAACATAACAGCAGGTGAGTTTGATACTACTACAGTTAGAATCTTAAACGTGCCACCAGAAGTGCCAAATGACAGAATTATGCATGTTTTGCAAACTTACGGGAAAGTGCAAGAAATAATAAATGAAAAGTGGTCCAAAAAATATCGATTTCAGGTGGATACTGGTATTAGACTAGTGAATATGCAAATTAACAAGCAAATTCCATCTACATTATATATTGCTGGCTATGAGGCTTATGTTGTCTATCCAGGTCAAGAACAAACTTGCTTCCTTTGTGGCAGTGCATCTCATATTCGCCGTTATTGTCCTGGTAAAGGTTCGCGTCAAATTGGGAATAATAATAACAGACCCTTTCTGATGAGTGATCTTCTAAAACCGATACGAGATTTGCCTGATGAAAATCATCCTTCGACCGTTCTTCCGATCTCAGAGGAGGCAACCACCAGTGCTAGCTCGCGTACGATTGAGCAGAATACTAGAGAAGATGGACAAGGTGGACAAGAGTTCACAAGAGAAGATGGAACTTCTACTGAAACTACTACCAGACCGACCATGTTATTAGGACAAGACCCCATACAAGACGATATAGGGAACAATCTCGTTGAAATTGAGGATTCTGATACTATAACGGCTGATGAGGATGAAAGTGACACAAGTAATGGACAAATTTCTAAAATATATATTGAAGCTAAAGAGCCTGGGAAGAAACGCCGTAAGAAAAATCCTGAACTTGATCAAGACAAAAATGATGGTCAATCTACGAACATAGAAAAAAACAAAATACTTGGAAACTCATCACAACTGGATTCCCATATAAAAGATGATGGAAATCAAGTTAAATTAACAAAGGGGAGCAGTAACCAGTCTAATGCAATAACCAGCATACAGGAATCTCGGACGCGGATGGAAGGTGATAACTGGAGTGACGAGATAGAAATGGAAGGGAAGACAATGGAAAGTGAAGTAGACATGATTGATTCACGAACTGAAACGCATGGTTCAAAAAAACTAACGAAAGTGATTATGAAACAACGTGTACATCCCTACAAGTCTGACGAAAGCAAGTCAGGCACTTTACACTTACGGAAAGCAGATCAATATTAGTCTTCATGGCTTCGCCGCTAATTTATAGTGTTATTATGGCACTGACTTTGACTATTGCAACGGTGAATTTTAATAGCAGTTCATCACCTACAAAAATGAAAATGTTACAGTCTTTTTTAAATGTAAATGATATAGACATTGTTTTTTACAAGAAATCGTATGTGACAGTTTTTGCTCAATTTATGGTTATAATTCATATATCAATATTGGATTGGAATATTTGGGTACAGGGTTCTTAACTAAATCCGGGTTAAATTTGGAGAATATTGAAAAACTCCCCTCTGGTAGAGGTATCAGTGGTACTTATCGGGGACATGTTTTTATAAATATTTATGCACCTTCTGGGAGTAACAAAAGATTAGCAAGGAATGACTTTTTTCAAAATGATGTTCCTTATTTGATGCGTGACCTACCCCCATCATACATACTTGGAGGGGACTTCAATTGTGTTCTCAGGCCCCAGGACTGTACCGGTGCTTACCAGCCTAGTGTTGCTTTACAACAGCTAATTAATCAACTGCAAATGGAAGACGCATGGATACACACAGCCAGCAGTATGAAATATACATATTTTTCACACAATTCTGCTGCAAGATTGGATCGATTTTATGTATTGAAGAATATTAAAAAGAAAATTAGTCGGGTAGAAACCTTAGCCGTCCCCTTCTCTGACCATGCTGCTGTTATACTTCGTATAGCATTGAATGCCTCCTTTATTCCTATGGGTCGAACATATTGGAAAATGAATATAAGTTATTTGGAAGATATAGAACTTAAAAATCTCGTACAACAATCTTGGGAAGTGTGGACTTTACAAAAAACACGATATTCTGATATAGCTGAATGGTGGGAAAAACTAGTAAAACCCAAAATCAAATACCTTTTCAAACAATATTCGTATAATAAACATCACGCAGAAGAAAATAAATTAAACTTTTACTTCCGATGTTTATCGGACATACAGAAGCTTTATGTGCCTACAGCGAAAAGTCGATCTGATATGAGTTGTATTAAAGCAAAAATTACAAATATATACAGGAGGAGACTTGAAGGAATCAAAATACGTAGTCGGGTGGCACTAAATGTGTTAGACGAAAAGACGAATCTATATCACCTATTAGCTGATCAAAAACGTCGTAATAAAAGTATGATCCTGAAAATTAATAATAACGATGGACAAGAATATACTACACAACATTCAATTAGTCGTGCGTTTTACGAACATTATAGACATTTATTCAGTAACGAAACAGTTCGGCACACTAATCTAGACAATTTTTATGGACCTGCACCATATCGAATCTCGGAAATGGAAAATGAAAATTTGGAACAACATATCAGTAAGGAAGAAGTTTATGCAGCTCTTTTGCAAGGGAAAAAATCAAAAACTCCTGGCAGCGACGGAATCCCACAGGAATTCTACCTTAAATTTTGGGACCTAATAGGCACCGATTTTACTGAAGTTCTCAATGTTATTATTACTAGACAGAGACTTTGTACATCCCAAAGACGTGGGATCGTAGTCCTAATTAAAAAGAAAAACGGGCACGACCATGTGAATGATTATAGACCAATCAGTCTCCTAAATTATGACTATAAACTGTTAGCGAAGGTATTGACCAACAGGATACGACCACTTCTTAGCCAGCTCTTACATTCAGAACAGCATTGCGGAATAATAGGACGTAATATATTTAATGTCATATGTTCTTTAAGAGATGTCATTGCTCATGCCAATCACTCCCGAAACAAATACCTTATAGCCTCCTTGGATTTTCATAGGGCATTTGATAATCTTAGTCATGAATACCTGTTTCACTGCTTGTCTTGGTATGGGTTTAGTGTGAAGTTTATATCTTACATACAGACCTTATATACTAATATTGTATCAGTTATTCAAATTAATGGTTTTCAAACACCAGAGATTCCTGTTTCTAAATCAGTTCGTCAGGGCTGTCCAGCATCTATGACATTATTTATCTTAGCCCTACATCCTCTGCTACTGAAGTTAAATGAAAATATCACTGGTGTATCTTTTAATAATTATCATCTGTCTGTGGCGGCGTATGCTGATGATGTGAACGTAATCCTTGCAAATGAAGAGGATATTCAACACATGACGGATTCTCTACATCAATATTCTGCGATGTCTGGACTAAGCTAAACTATCACAAATCACACATACTACCTCCTGGGCCCTGGGATATTCAACCTCAAGTTGCTCCTTTCACAACAATTACATCCTTAAAAATTCTAGGTATTTTATTTGCACCATCCATTATTGAAATGCAACAACAAAATTGGAAAATTGTCTCCCAGACAATTAAAATTACCGCTCAACAGCTTTATTATCGTGATCTCACTTTACATCAGAGAAGTTGGATAGTGCACACATTTCTGCTATCGAAATGTTGGTACCTGGCCCAGGTGCTTCCAATAACAATTACCTTTGCAAGGCAAATAACGAGTGCAATATGCTGGTTCTTATGGAAAGGAAGCACCTTTCGTGTGCCCCTGTCAACTCTGTGTCTCCAACCCACTGAAGGGGGGATAGGACTACTAAATATTCGTCTGAAGTGTATGGCCTTATTTTTAAGTCGCGGACGGAAGATACAGCATACTCTATCGTGTTTTTCCGCTTTCTGGCTACAGTTTTGGACGACAGCAGGTGATTTGCGAAATCCTCCTGATTTACGTGTTGTGCCACGATATCTCAAGTACCTTTGGACATATATACAAGAATGGAGTTATCTAGACCCCGCTCAGTTTATCGTAAACAAAAGTTTATCAAAGGCAACTTACAATACATTAGTACCAACTGTTCTTGTTGCTCCTCTACGTATTCAGCGTATTGTACCAGAGAATACCAAGTTCACTCAACTTTGGAAGAATATAAATTCTCGAGTACTACCGGTGACAGTGCGTTCTGTGCGGTATACAGTAATTCATGATATAATCGCAACAAAAGAACGTTTATTTAAAATAAACAGAGTAAACAACGATGTGTGTCAGTATTGTCAACAAAAAGACTCCTTGCATCATCGTCTTAATACTTGTACAAGGAATCTATCCATACGAGAACAATTAGGGAAATATGTGAAGGACAATAATATATTTGGAAACGATACTCTTCATCCTACAATGTTTCAGTTACCAGACTTTAATCTCAAGCCACAGCAAAGACAAAATGCTGCTCTGTGGTTGATAGGTCATACAGTAACTTTCCTTATTCAGAACCAAGAGAATACCTTTAAAACACAATATGTAGCTTATATTAATCAGGCTAGAAGGAACAGAATTCTCTATCGAAAATGGGACCTTTTGTTTGGGAATTATCTCGGGCACTTAGATTAATTAAATTTGATAGTACAAACACTTTCAATAGGACATATAAGCCTAATTTAAATACATGTCTTTATTTTAATTTGTCTTAATGAAATAAAGTTCCTTCTGAGTATAGAGTGGGTGGTTTCTCCCGGAATGAATGACTTTTGTTATTGGATGAATGAACATGCACTGTTTGCTTATTATAGAGTGAAGGAATTACTTAAATAGTGCAAGTCAGATTTCTATGTTATTTTATAATGGTTAATACGTATTTACAAGGTTATTTAAAGTATGTACGGGGGAAAAAGTATGCATGGAATTTGTTGTCACTACAGCATACATTTTCTATCAGTTTATTGATTCGATTGAAGTGTACGTGTGAAATTGTGTCAGTACTGCATACTGGCTATAACAGATTATTTGTCTAGGTTGAAATGTATATGTGATTTGGTTTTAGTACTGCATACTGGTAATATCAGTTAAATTGTTTAGCCTAAAAGTGTAATGGAAATTTGCTCTCAGTACTGTATACTGATTATATCAGCTTATCTGTTCAGATTGAAATGTATATGTGTTTTGGCTTCAGTTTTGTATAATGGTAAAATCATTAATTTGCTTAGTTTGAAGTGTACATACGAAATTATTTCAGTACTGCATACTGATATATTAGCTTACTGTATAACTTGGAATGTACATGTGCACCATTATTAGTATTGTATACTGTTATATTAAATTTATTGTTTAATAAAAAAAAAAAAGAGACCCATCGTCTCGAAGGCGCTGAAAAAGTCGAGCAAACATTGTGTGATGAGGGTGATTTCTGTTTTGAAACTGTTGTTGGTACATGTGGAGAGCTCTTCTTCCGTTTCCGCGAGCCTCCCATAACACATTACCATGTCGGCTAGCTCTGGAAAAGTGTAGACATCCATTCTCAGTTGATGATTACGCTGAACTGAAAGGAAAAGGTATTGAACATTAAACGTAAACAAACAACAACAACATCCTTCTCGTCTTTTACAAACATCTCAACAAACAGGAGTGCACACATTCGCATATATTGACATACGCCCGCACAAAAACATTTTCAACGGTAATTTCGAAACGACGCATCAAAAAACAAAGGTTGTTTAACAAAAAGGGTTCCATATTGAAAGATCTATCACCCCTCAGATTTTGTCGCAGAGGTTTTTAATCACCCTGTATGCACTGAAACCCTAGAATATGCACGCAAATATGCACTTAAAAATGTCGAAACATGAACTTATACAGGGTGAGTCAGGAGGAAAGGTAAATAGCATGAGGGGTGATAATATTGGTGATTCTGAACAAAATGTTTATATGTACCTACATATGTCCTGTTCTTAACAGTATCTGGCATACAGCTGTTTGAAAATCACGGGAGTCTGTCTCAAGTCCTTCAACAGCACTCACATGCGAATGCAACCAAAATGGCATTGCGTTGTAGTAGGATCAACGAAACGTATCCTGGGCGTTGGATCGGTCGCGGTGGAGTCTATCACACTTTTTATAAATCCTAAGAAATAAATTTATAAATCAGCTACAACAGTTTTCATTTTAGCAAGCGAGCAACTCAACAAAATTTAAAAGATTCTTAGAGGAAATAGTCCACGAAGGAACGTTTTGTCAGATTTGTAAAGAAATTGTAATTGCCCACATCTAACACCTTCCACACAAGTTAAATATCCAGGAATTCTTGTAGACCAGCATTTAAGTTGGGATAAATAAATTGATTTATGTGTACAAGTATAAGAAAGACAATTTATAAATTTATAATACTTCGACATTTTATCACTAAGGAGGCATTGAGAATAATATTTTTAGCTTTGGTGGAATCATTAATACAATATGGTATAATGAATTTGGGTGGAGTAGCGTCATCTGTACTTAATCCATTAATTTTATTACACAGAAGATTAATAAAAATTTGTCTGACCAAAAATATGGATTACCCAACAAATTTAATTTATACAGATTTTAATGTACTGCCTATTGAAGAAATTTATAAATATAGTTTACTAACTTACTATCACAGAAATCAAATAAAACATAAATCTAATCGACATGAATATCGTACTCGAAGGCAAAAGTCTACTTTCCCATTAATTGAGCCTAAATGTCATACAAGTGCAGCTCTTAAACATGGTGCTACTTTCGGCCCAAGACTTTATAATAAAATTATAAATCATTTTCCGAATATGAAATATTAAAAATTGAATAGGTTTGGAATGAATGGGGCCGTCTATTGCTTATCTTACACTGTAGTATTAATGTGTTACATTTTATTGGTGAACGTTTTCGGTATATTTATGCCATCTTCAGATCTAAAAAGTTGTCTTTATACATGCTTAATATTATGCCACAATGGTTAAATGTAATACATAACTAACAAACAACGAAATCATAATTACACTATTTGTAAGGCGAACTTGTGATTACTGTGTCCGCATTCAGCTGTTGATTGTACAATGTCACTTCATAATATGTTAAAACAAAAACACTAGATGAATGGAACAGATTAAAACACATCTATAAAACATTAGCATTAAACATTAGCAGATGACACTTGATAAAATTCAAAGACGAATGTCGTTATCGTCATTCACTTTGTTTACGTGTTCTGATAAAACAAATAAAAACAATTAAATATCTATGCATATGGTGAATTGTGTTGCAGAGTTTTCTGGTGTTAACAATCAAATTGGAATACAATGATGTTAATATTAGGTATTAGCTTGCTATGGACGTAAGTTAACAGTTTTTCAAGTTGTCACTTCTCGAAGTTGAGTTAGCCGGACATGCTGTAAACAAGCGAAAATTTATTAGGACTGTATTCAAATTAAAGTACTTTTAAAAAAGAAATTTGTAAAATTATCCATGATATATAATATTAACCTTTTATTTCTGTCGACTATATTCATGTTTTTATTGAATATCACTGGCTTCTGTCTGATTGTCAATGTATATTAAATGTGTATTTTTCTCTCTTTTTCTCTTTCTTCTTTATTCTTGCTCTTGTGTTGTATTTATTGGTTTGAATTTAGTTACTGTATTTAGTAAAGTGTCCTTGTAAATTTTATGTTATATTATTGACTAAGACCACACCGTACACGAGCCTGGCTCTTACGGTAGTGCCTAGAAACATTTTTGTGCGAGATCGTGCGTATTTGCTTGGTTTCCGTACAAAACCAATCCGCGGAAAGTCTAAAATTCCACATTCAGTATTCCCAACCTAACACACATAATTTTATTTCCCTCTTCTTACCGCTTAAGTGACATATTGATTTTACTGCTTTAGGCTTTTAATATATTATTTTTAGAGACGTTCAATATAGTAATAATTATAAATTGCAAACTTACCACTGCAATTTCACCTAAATTGCACGTTAATTATTGTTTTTAAATATTTGCAAATATTAAGTAAACTCTATAATTCCACTAAAGTTACTGCATTCGTCATGCAAGTAACATTAAGGAAGTAGTGAAAAAATCAACAAGATTCCAGACTCATCATAGACTGGGGGAAAAAAACAGACAGACGTATATCACGGCCTGCTGGAGTATAGTAAACATTTGAAAGCAACAATGTTGAAGATAGATATTTTTGTTTTGCAAATTTGCCGTCATTGAACAGAAACCAAGATGGAGATTTCATTGCAACTAATTAGAAATTCCTCTTTCAGGTATGTAATAAACGATATTCGCACAAAATAATGTACGATACAAGAACGGTATGTTTTCTTTCAATTCTCGAAAATTAAAAATGCTCAACTACAGTACGTTTCGCTTTTTCAAACTTTTCCTCGAACATGAAAACTTCAACATACCGCTCTTCTAACGCATATTACTATTGTTTTATAAATGTAATTTGTACTCAGTAGCTAGCTAGTTAAATAAATAAAAATAAATAAATAAATAAAAGTTCGAGTTTCCTTCCACTCTACATTTGTTGATATCGTGAAACTCATCCTATTACCTTAAGATGGTGGATCAGCGATGAATAGCATGGACCTACAAATTTCTTCACAAACCCTTAAGACCGGGCCATCGACCGTGCACCATGTATGGCGAAACAACACAAGCAAATGGCGTTACCAGCCTAATTGGATTTGAATGCCCAGTCAACAGGAAAATCCTTAATTTAATTGGTGCTTCATATTATAACAGTACCGGCAGCCTTGCCGTTGTCGAAATATGTATCATCCCGCGCTCCACACTCCACGTCAGCGGTTATCATGAATTTGCCGTGATCCACCATAATCAAATAATCACCTCTGTGTACAACGGAGGGGCAATTAATTTCGAATCACACACGAGCGTGTGTACGTGTGTGACAGCAACACGGGAGCATTACGTCACAGCTGCTGTTCAGTGGCGGCTCTCTACTATTAATTTTGGATCACATCATCAGAATCTGACAATCACAAGAGAAGAGGGTTTCGGGTTCAAAAACTGGCAGCACAGTCGTAACCACCATAATCAAAGACTCATTAGTTGCTGGTATATGACAAGTTATTCAGCAATGTTGTATCAGATGCCGTGGTATGGGATAAATTTGTTTTATAATATATACCGAATGCACAGTGGCGATACAGAATTAATAATTGTTATTGACTATAGAAAAATGACGGCCTATTTGATGACAAAATATATTAATCGCTGCAAACACCAAAAAGTGAAACAAGGAAATCATTTATTTGCAACAACGCAAGAAGTTAGCGATCATACCGCTGTTAGAAGGCGTTCCACGGAGGTTGAAGCATGATCTTGGATGATCTGTGGACGAAAATGCGTACGCTCCTTAAGAATTCCACGTGTTGCCGCCCACAAAACCTGCGCGAGATAACAAAGTCATGCTTCAAATAAATTGGAACGGCTTTTAGAAGCTTGCAGTATGTGACTGACCAATCATTTTTCAATTCAATTCATTTATTGTATTTCACCGACAAACTTTTCTTGAGACAAATCCTGGTTATGCTGTAATGGTTATAAGAAATTGTTTGCTAGAATTTCACAAAACACTACCTACTTTTGAACATGATCTACAATATTTTCTGTTCGTTCCATGACACACACACACACACACACACACACACACACACACACACACACACACACACACATACATACTTACTTACTTACTTGCTTTTAAGGAACCCGAAGGTTCATTGCCGCCCTCACATAAGCCCGCCATTGGTCCCTATCCTGAGCAAGATTAATCCATTCTCTATCATCATATCCCACCTCCTTCAAATCCATTTTAATATTATGTTCCCATCTACGTCTAGGCCTCTCCAAAGGTTTTTTTCCCTCCGGCCTCCCAATTAACACTCTATATGCATTTCTGGATTCGCTCATACGTGCTACATGCCCTGCCCATCTCAAATGTCTGGATTTAATGTTCCTAATAATATCAGGTGAAGAATACAATGCGTTCAGTTCTGTGTCGTGTAAATTTCTCCATTCTCCTGTAACTTCATCCCTCTTAGCCCCAAATATTTTCCTAAGTACATACATACATACATACATGGCTCCTACAAAAGACCTTTCCGGTTTCGAACACATGTAATTTATGCAAATCAAGATTTCAGGTACAACTCCCTGTAAAGTTGATTTGAATAATTTCGAGGGAAAAATTGTTCCGGAGCCGGGTATCGAACCCGGGACCTTTGGTTTAACGTACGTTAAACCAAAGGTCCCGGGTTCGATACCCGGCTCCGGAACAATTGCTCCGGAACAATTTTTCCCTCGAAATTATTCACATGTAATTTACGTTCTATGACTCTGAGGTGCATGAAAATAGCACCAATGGAAAGAGAAACTCAAAAAGTTTAGTTGTGGCAATATTGTTTTCCTAGTTGGTAACACTGCCTCATAATAGCGCATATAAACAAATCTGTTCATTGGTGAGGCGAAGTGGCTGCTATAGAGGACAGAAAAGTTTGATTTTGATGTAAACCAGTCGGTTATTGAATAACTCTTCTCGGGTTCTCAGCCAGGTGAGTTGGAGATTTGCTAGCTCTGCCGTCTTCTTCAGGGAATGAAGAAGATGGCAGAGCTAGCCGCCGAAAACTTGGACGCTAATCTCCAACTCGCCTGGCTGAGAACCCGAGAAGAGTTATTCTACATCAAACGCCGGGAAAGCCTCAAGTCATACAGTCGGTTATTATTGTTCAACGACATTACCGAACAAAGTTTGGTGCAGATCCACCCACTGGGCCTACAATCCGTAAATGGTACACTGATTTTAAGGCAAGATTCTTCGCAAGCGGTTGCGATTTCATCCGTACCGACTACAGTTGCTGCAAGCCCTAAAACCAGAGGACAAAGTGCTACGAAGAAATTTCAGCATAAGTATGCATACTTTAATTCAAAATAATGATGAATCTATTCGTTCCGTAGTGTTTTCTGACAAAGCCACTTTTCATCTTTCTGGTAAGGTAACCTCAGAATCTAAGGGTTGGAAAATCCGCGTACCTACGTGGAATTTGATTATAGGCTTGATATGTGCCGTGTTACCAGGGGGGGGGGGCACATTGAACACTTTTAAGATAAGGATTAAGGAACTAAACTTTTTTTTAGTTTCTCTTTCCATTGATACTATTTTCATACACCTCTGATTCATACATAAATTACATGTGTTCGAAACCGGAAAGGTCTTTTTGTAAAAGCCCTGTACATACATTGTTATTCATTGCAATGTGTTTTGCGAACAGAGATTACAATACAAATGAATTTCTAGTATATTTTGCATTGTAGGCCTTCATAGACTTATTATTTATTTTTTACTAGGTATATTCATATGTTGTAATTTGTTATGTTCTCACATGTACGAAACTAATGATTGTTACAATATAAACTACATTCATTTACTGTTGTCCATATTATAAATTTGTTTCACATCACTAGTTAATGCCTGTACTCCAGTGTATTTAGCTACTTACACATTCCTGTCCCTAATGCTTAAAGTTCCAGTTTACCTGGATTGCGTCCTCCACCACACTTTCCAAACAATCTATACTTGCAACCTGCAAGCAATGGGATATTTGTCCGGGCTCTATTTGTCACACACACACGAGAGAAATAAGCCTCACGATATAAATTGTGTTGTATATGCAATGGTGACACGTTGAAGGCTAATCCAGGCGAAAGTCCCAATCGAATATATTTGCAAATTAATGAAAAATATAAAAAGCTGTCACGTTATAGCGTATTCATTCTGTCTTCCCAAATGCGTAATTATGTATTTTATTACTTTAGTTCGAATGCTGACGTTTACGCTTTCATTGCGATTTCTTTAAATCCCATGTCAATTTTTAAATTATTATTTAACCGTCTAATTGTCAAATATTCCTAATAAATACCCCCTTAGGTGTATGATTTTTCGTATATCAATCTCCTAGCACCTGAAGTTAAATAACTTTTCGTGTCGTTACATATGAAAATGGCACTACAATAATTATTGAAATATTCATTCATTGTTTTCTGTCTAAGGGCAAGTCTTTCACTGCAAACGCATCATTCTCCAATGTTTCCCATTTGCTGCCTTCTTCTTAGTTTCCGCGTATGATCTATTTATCTTAATGTCGTTTATCACATGAAATCTTCTTCTGCCACGAACGTTTCTCCCGTTCACAACTCCTTCCAGTGCATCCTTCAGTAGGCAATTTCTTCTCAGACAGTGACTCAACCATTTTCTTTTTCTGTTACTGATAATTTTAAGCATCATTCTTTCTTCATCCACTCTTTCCAACACGGCTTAATTTCTTATTCTGTCTGTTCATTTCAGACGCTCCATTCTTCTCCACATCCACATTTCAAATGCTTCTAGTCGCTTCTCTTCACTTCGTCGTAATGTCCATGTTTCTACTCCATACGAAGCCATACTTCACACAAAGCACTTCACTAGTCTCTTTCTTAGTTCTCATTCCAGAGGTCCGCAGAAAATGTTATTTTTTCTATTAAAAGCTTCCTTTGTCATTGCTTTCCTCAGGGGCAGGTATTTGTGGAGATTAATTTTATCATTTGTGTTTTTTAATATTGGTGTCGGCGGAGATTGATTTGTAGTCTTGGCGAAGATTAATGGAAATTTTGGAAAATACAATTATTTTGGAATGGGAGTATTAACTCAGTATGAATATTACTTTCCAAATAATTAACATTGAAGGTTCGTTGGATTCTGATAAAGGTGCGCTATGGCCAATAGGCAATATTTGTTGGATTGAGATTGTATTTAACACACATTCATTAAGAACGAAAAAAAAAACTTGCATCCCTCAAATTAATACTTCCAAATTATTAGTAAAATGTTGAATTCTCAGTCTTTTGAGTGCACTAATGTAGCCGACTTGGATATATAACAAATTCAAGTGAAAAAAAAAAAATCTGAGAAAAGAACTCACAATATGAAATTCGATATAAAACGACGCAATAGTAATAATTCGCGAATGTGTTCATATTTCGCTATTAGAACTCTATTTCGCGATTTGTCGCGATTGTTTTATCTACATATTATTAATCACAATCACTTAATTCGTTAAGATTAGTAAAAATCTATTGTATATCTATTATGTTATGATTTTCGCGATCTCCATAAATACCCGGCCCTGGCTATCCCCCCTTTTGACTTCTTGGCAGCAGCTCATGTTACTGCTTATAGTACACTCCACGTATTTGACGTTTCCCACTTGCTCTACTCCCTTATGTAGAATTCGCACCTTTACCTTCTTCATTTTTATTGCGATAACAATGATCTTCGTCTTGTTTATTGAAAAATATCAATCTCAAGAAAAGCTTATTGGGATTTCACTCTTGGTAGTGGAACCAGCATGTAGATTCTCCTTTTCTTGATGATAGAGTAGATACGCTGCTAAGAAATGTTCTATAACACAACGTAAACCTCCAAAACTCTCGTAACACTTTGAACACCGTCCATGTCGTCTAAATCACACTACTGTTCAGCTGAACTTAACACAGTACAAGTCTTGTTATCTCAGGTCTACAGGTTTGCAGATATGCGAAGAGATGTTATGGGCGTAAGATTGAAGCTACTTTGAGGATCAAAGTGCAAGAGGATTACAGTCTGTTCTGGTCAGAGCGCGTCTAATTCATGCCTCCCGGGACAACCACGGTGCTATGGCACTTCAGATATCGATCATATGTACATTCTACATGACGTCGATCTCGTGGGTTGCAAAGTATGGTGCTCGAGCCTCTCAATTCTACAGGGCAAAGGGGTATAAGTGCCATTATTTTAACTGATGATTATTCATGTCATAAGGAAGAAAAAATGTCCTTACATTTTTTCTAACTGCAATATTTAACTAATTATTAAAGTTTACAATATTAGACATTTTGCAACGTTGCTGTATAGGAACTGTTGGAATTATAAGTACACAGTACAGCTTAAGCTGATACAGACATACTGGTACAGATGCTCTGTTCTAATGCAGGAGCGGACCATGATAATACTGTTGTTTACATAAAACGAGCAGCAAATACAAACTTTCAATCTCATTAATAGAACATCATGGTAAATTTACATTTTATGTAACAATATTGCTCCATTTGTTTATTGTATGTCTAAAAAATAAACAATAATGGTTTTCTGCACAAAATCACACGAACCTTTTTCTAATGCAAAATTTTAATCTCTCCCGCTTCCGTAAAGCAGTATCATTTTTAAACAACTTTCTGGCTGTGTGATTTTCTAAAAATCGTTGGGAAACTGCTACAAAAGTTTGCCAATTAGGTAATCTTCTTTGCGGATACATCCTTCTTGTCTCACTTGAATTACGACTTTCTTCATAAATTAATAACATATGATATTCCTAAACTGTGAATGACATTGTAAGTTATTTATTGAATACCCTGTACTGAACTGTCATCCGCTCGGCAGTAGACCTATGGACAGGGAGCTTGAACTCAGCTGACTCGTACGTACGTCTGTGCAGAGTACTGCCTGCTGAACACGTTGCCATGTCTCTCACGCTAGAATATTAACAAATTTAAGCATGTATTTTTATTTAATTTCACGAAAACGTAATAAACACACAAATATTTATTTAAACTAATATTAACTCTTTGCTAGATACATATACTGATGTAATTGTTTTCGTAATTTTACTAATGATATAAACAGTATAACGCAAATAAAATATGAAAAGAGATTTTTTTTTCTTCTGGAAAAACTATGAAGTTTTGACTCTATGTTGTATGGACATTTTTTGATCCTACAGACTGTCCCCGACGACTGTGAAAAGGACGGCACTTACCCCCCTTACACCCTGTCCTATATAAGAAAGAGGTTTTTTAATTTGGCCCTTAATAATAGCAATCAAGTTTTTCAACATTTTCAGTACTGTATATTAAAATTGGATGTAATAGTTTGTGGTAATAAGCAAGCGTCCACAGCTATGGAGTAACGGTTAGCATGCCTTACCGTGAAACGAGCGGGCCCGGTTTCAAATCCTTCTTGAGATTTTTCTGGGGTTTTCCCTCAACCTATTAAAAGCAAATGCTGGGTATCTTTCGGCGCTGAATCCTGGACTCATTTCGCTAGCATTATCACCTTCTTCTCACTCGGACGCTAGATAACCATAACAGTTGATAAAGCGTCGTTAAATAATCAATTTAAAAATAATAAGCAAGCTCCTTCGACACTTTCTACATCAAACGCGATTCAAGACATTCAGCCGAAATTTTTAGAATACAGCAGAAATTGGTTAATTTAACTCGGAGACGTATGTGAAAAATGATTTACATGAGATTTCTTGTGCATTTCTGTGATTATACGAACAGTCATTAATTAGTTCATTTAACCACTAGTATAACCTGCACATCACACATAAATTAGCAGTGTGAAATAATCCAAAATAAGCACTTAAAAGGGCACACTTTTATGAGAGGAAACCAACCAGAAAACAGCCGACATGAAATCAGGCTCGCCCGAAGTGCAATATCTGAGCACGATTCCCGCTCGTTACCACTTGACCACATTGATGTTCTTTTATCCAGTCATGCTCAAATTTTCATAAATTTAAAGGTCATATTGTTTCAGAAAAGTGTTATGAAGTATCATTCAATAATAGTTTATATTTTCAGTCAAAACACTTATCAATATGTGAAGTCAGAATATAATTCTGTTACATCACATTATAACTTAAAATTTGAAAGGTCACAAATATTTTCGACTTCTACATAAAGTCATCTTCAGGTGAATCCTTAAGCAAACAATATTGAAAATTAGGTGAGGGACTGATCAGGTACATTTTGATCTAACAGTTGAATGCACATGCAGGCATTTTACAAATATATGCTTGTCATGACTGTGAGGTTAAATAGTTTACATACAAAATAAGACACTTATTTACAAAGACAACTGAAATCTCTCACTTTTACGTGTGTATAAAACTATAGGCATCTATGGCCTGATATTAAAAACTTGTGCCTATAGTTTTATACACACGTAAAAGTGAGAGATTTCAGTTGTCATTGTAAATAAGTGTCTTATTTTGTATGTAAACTATTTAACCTCACAGTCATGACAAGCATATATTTGTAAAATGCCTGCATGTGCATTCAACTGTTAGATGAAAATGTACCTGATCAGTCCCTCACCTAATTTTCAATATTGTTTGCTTAAGGATTCACCTGAAGATGACTTTATGTAGAAGTCGAAAATATTTGTGACCTTTCAAATTTTAAATTATAATGTGATGTAACAGAATTATTTTCTGACTTCACATATTGATAAGTGTTTTGACTGAAAATATAAACTATTATTGAATCAAATTTTCATGTTAAAATAGACTAGAAAATCAGCTTCGGCTCGCTTGACTCATCTGTGAAATCACGTTCGAATAATTCAGAGCGTGCACACAAATAACACGATAAGAAATCACTGATTTTGTTACGTATTTATACAGACCTTACTAAACTAACTGCCACACGGTTCGGACTTGGAAACAGCGAGCAGCCCGATTAAGCAAACAGCATGTATACGGTATCCGTGAGTAAATAGACAATCAGCCAAACTAATCAGACAACTAACTAGATAATTAATCAACTACCTGCCATCTCACTGCCCCAATTTCATAGCTAATTAAACAAGGAACCAATTCACTTAATGTGGGAATCAACTGGATCACTATAAAATCATACTGATAATTCAGAGGAAAATTATAAAATATTAACTTTCATCACGATATACAGGAGGTACAAAACGATTGGGTCCGACTTCGACAACACGTTAACCCTGACGTTACCTTTAGTTTGTTCACACAATGCTTCTAGGCTAAATTATTTTCCTACTTAATCATGACAGCAGAACGCAATTCAGACGACGCTATTTGTTGCAGAATACAGACATGAAAAGTTGTCCTCTTTTTAGGAGTAACTTTCCCTCTTTCGGTTCATCACGAAACTAGCCCACAAAAGTAATTACTAATTAACAAGTGAAGTATTAGCTTCAAATTATCTTGGAGTGCAAGTGGCACAAATTAAATCTTTCACATAACTCCACAAAGAAAGAAGCCACATTGTGTCAAGTCTGGAGACCTGAGAGGCCAAAAGCAATAGGCAATATCAGAGCAAGCAGCAATATCAAAGTGTGATAGAAGGTTAATTCGGAAATGTCTGTGAAGCAACCATTTTTAACATGACTATTGATTTTGTTTTCGCAAACTGAAGAAGGCGAAACAATTCACGTTGTGAAGTTCCCAGTGTTAAACGATGTCTCCCATGGCAACGGAAATAATACATTTCCGAAACTTAGATATTGTAACTTTGAAAGTTTGACTATCAAATAATGTGTACATGTTAATTTCTCTTTAGTACTTATTAAGAGGCTTAGGATACGGAACACTTCAGCAACCAATGTAAGCACAACTTGACTATAGAATTCCTTGAACATAGTAGACAGACATACTGTGAATTTAAACAACGGCGTCAATGTGCTGCGTTATATTTACTGTTAATAGTACAATCTAGTGAGAGTGGAAAATGAAGTAGGTTACATACCTCAGAAATTTTCATGTTCCTTGGCGACGTTGAAGGCGTTATCGTTACAATGAACAACCTTGTAACATACTTGCAACTAGTTCGAAAAAACTGTTCACTATGAATTGAAAATGCACTGCGATGGTCTGAGTTTGTTTCGTAGGGAGAGACGGAAGAATAGTATAGCATACCTCTGTTCACAAACCGGATTCTACAGTAGTGGCAAAAAACCGGACCGACCTTTGTAGCTGATTTCAGAGCCTTGTTCACAGTGACAGCACGATAGACTGGTAACTTTCGTGGTTCGAATCCTGCCTGGGAAGGAAACTTGTTTTGTTCCTTATTCAAATTTATTCTCAATACTTTTCGATTGCAGCGATATTTTGCTACTTAATTAACTAATTATTCCCAGAACATAAATTTTACCAGCTTATTTTCTAATGGCTTTCGAAATGGGCTACGTCAGCAGTCTAAACTACAACAATTTCAATAGATTACTCGCTATCTTGTGAATGCGGGCGTGGCATGCACAGTGGCTCATTTCGGGGACTTTGATTATTCCGTCGGTCCGGTTTTTTTTTTTTTTTTTGCCACTGCTGTACGCTAACGCACAGGTAAACAAAACTCAAAGCACCATCTCACTACATCTGTACTCCGTTGCACTGTAACTTGACTTCACTCTTAAGTTGTCTTGGATCCTAAGCCTGCTTATTTAATAATAATAATAATCATATGAAAGTGTTATCACTACTTTTAAAAATTGTGTATTAAAGAATCTGTTAGCAATATGTATTCAGTTATATGTAACGTACTGATTTATATAAATGAATTCATATGCTTAGAAACATTAAAATATTCAGGTCTTCCGTAACATAAGAATTGCTTAAGTTTCTTTTAGATATAAAAACTGCCATTTTACTGCCACGTTTAAAGACAGCACAAAAAGAATTTCAAATTAGAATATATCTACACTGAGTGCTGCCAGGATTATGAAACGGAGAAAAGAACTTTCTTGTGTATAATTTATATTCAGAAGTCTCCGTCTAAAATTGAAAAGTTTTCGTAGACCTACCCACTCTCCCGCTCTCTATCCACGTATGTAAATGTTCATCCCCTCCACCTATACGCGCCGTATTCCTCATGAACTGCTAAAGCATGATTTAACCCATTTTACGGAAAACTCTCAAGATTTGAGTGGGCTTAAGCAGAACTGCATTTGAAGATCAAGTGGGGTAACACTTCTTGGGGATAGTGAGAGTCTGACTTTAAGAGTAAAGGTAGTAAAGTCGAAGTAAGATGGATTTAGCATGAAATATAACAAGCGGCCAATCCAATCCGATATGCTATATATTTCTTCTACCTCTTATTATGTTTAAGGACACTGCGAATTGATCAGGTCCAAAAACAGATCGAATTTTCATTTTTACATTTAAAACATCCATTGTTCTACTTCGATTTTGGACAATTAAATGCTTATAAAATAATGTATATTTTCTGCTTCAAACCATCAACACTCCCACATACACCGAGACATATACGTATAATTCTTCCATATACACACAGTTTTCCTTTAATCAAACACAGTAATTCATCAACGATATGCATTATAAAAGATAGATTATTTAGATCTAAAGGATCAAGGATAATCACTATTTGCATCGAAACTAGACAACATTTAGATTATAACCAAGCAAAGTACTCTATATGAATAATAATTTTATACGCACATTACAATCAACCTACAACATCGGTTACTGCAAACTTCAATATGATACACAGTTCTCCAAGACGTGTTTTTTTCTAAACATTAAAAACTTTTAACCCAAGATTTTATCCATTTATTCATTCGATTTTAACATGGATCATAATTTGCATAATATTATTTGATAAATATGTATTATAATGTAACATGAGTTATATGTACACACAATTTCAATTTTAAACAATTTGAATTTACACTACATTAAAATTCATCATTTTATTTCATTTCTTGTTACAATTAGTATACATATAACTCATGAAAATTGTATCACTATGTATCACACACTGCTCATATTTGCTTTCATTAATCTAATTTAATCTAAGTTCAGATCACATAATTTTAATATATCTGATGATGCCCCACAAGGCGAAAACGTTTATATACCTTATATTCATGTAGCAAATAAACATTTGCAGATAGTTGTGTCTTTCATTGAAATTTATATACATTATTTTATGACATTACTAGACACATCTGAAATATAAAATGAATTGCAAATTAGATACTTGAAAATTAGGTTTTAAAAATGGTGTTTTCACTGTCACATCCACTGTTTTTTCTCAGTAATTTGTAATATTTCAATTTGAGGTACACCTTTCTCAAAACTATTTAACACAGAAGTCTGTCATAAATAATGTTGGACATAAAGATAAAAAAATCAATAGTTACAAAGTAAAACATAATTAATGAATCGAGAGAATTGGCTCAGACAGTAGCAATTGAGACTCGCATTCTGAAGGCCCGGGTTCAAGGTCCGTTATCCGTCAATTTGGCTGGGGTTTTTCATGGTTTCCATCAATCACAAAGGCAAATGCTGGATTGAAAATTTACATACCGTGATTCATTATCGCCTCTATCACCAATATCATAAACATCAATCAAAATATAAAATCAGTTACATGAACGCAAGCCATCTACGTCGCACAATAGAAACAGGAACTCAACAAGAGTAAAAACGGCCTACTGGTATACCTACACATTCTAGACACGCGACATGACCATAGATGTTAAAGTGTGTATAAATTAAGTTAACAAAAAAGAAAATATGCACAGTGAGGCCAACATAAAAATTATCTTCGTACACAATCCATTCTATATTGAAATTAATTTGGAGTGATTTATTAAAGGGTACATTCAAGACTTACTCAGAAAAATGTGAAACGAATTATCCTTGCACCAAAAACGGATGTTCCCTGAACCAAATGATCCTATTTTAATTATCTGCATATAAAACAATTAAGAAACATCAACCTTAAAAACAGAACTGATTGAACAACTCCACGAAGTATTGCATGATAATAACAACAGTTAAATTCATAGTTTTGAATACAACTTTCAACATGATTCAGGAGCAAACGACTTAGAACTTATAGAAAGCTATTACTCACTAACAAGGGAAGGGTTTCGGCTCGAACAGGAATTTCGTATCCAAAATTTGTATACAGGTCCATCTTTACATCTCTGTAAAGCTCCCAAAAGCATTCGTTTGTGTAATGTGTGGTGTGTCTGTTAGAGCAATGTACAAGTTGAGGAGTGGGACACCTTACCCGTAAGCCTAGCCTAGCCTAGAAGCTAGTGCGAGTGGTAAAATGTCTAAAGCCCATTTAAGAACATTTTTCTCCAACGTTCTGTCTGAAAATATTGCAGCTAATCAAAAATGTAGACTGTTGTGTGAGTCATTGAATGCGCACAAGGACATAACCTTAATAAATGAATCATTCCAAAGCTAGGACATGGAATGTATGATCATTCCACTTAAAAAAAAAAAACTAAATATTTCCAGCCTCTGGATATCTATTTCCTTAGACAACACAAAATATATGCTCGGAGGATAACAGATTACATAAGGACTCTTGCTGAGAATCCAGAACTTAACTTGGAAAAATCGAGTGTCTATAATGAAAATGTACTCTGTTGTTCATAATCAGTTGTCTGCTCCAGTATACCGCCCTATGCTTCAGTATTCCTGGCATTCAGCTGGTTACGTGAATCCTGAACAAGTCTCGGACTTCAAAAATGTAATTCAGGTGGCATTTGATTTTTCAGCACTTGAGTAAGGATCAGAAGATTGTTCAGGTGTTGCTTTCGCGTGTTGTGCTTATTGCTCTGCTCCATGCTGTTTCATGCATTTTATAGAGAATCCTCATGTACATTTTTTTTAAGAAGTGTATTGACCAATACCAACCAAACGAAGAGTTACACAAATGAATGCTTTTACGGACTTCATTACCATTGTGAGGTAAGCCTCTGCACAAATTTTTAACCAAAAATTCCTGTTCGAGCCGAAACCCTCCCCTTGTTAGTAATTACCAGGCTTCGAGACTTTGGACCCGATGCAATAAGTTTACTGTGCTTGTACTATAGGTTGTTGACTCGCTGCAGGTAGTGAAAGGTAGAGCTGTGTTGAGGTAACAACGTTGCTATTTAGAGTAGAGTACGGTAGTATGGGGAAACGCACACATATGGACATTCTGAAAGTAAATATACATTATACAATGACAATGTCAATAGAATGTGGAAAGCATTTATTCTCCTGTTTTTATAACCATTTGTGTTTAATTATACACAGTGTTAATGGTGGAAATGAACATGTAGCAATTTTAATTTCTTCATTTATCCTATTGGTCGTCTTTAGGAAGTGCAGTTACAGTACCGAATTGCAATGTACTACAAGATACATTTTCAGTGTCTCAAATGTAAATCTTTTTCAGTTGTCTGTGAAAAGATGCACTGTACGTCACATGACTTTATAGGAGCAAAATGAAAAAAAAGAAAAACATTATTGCAGTCTCTAAGAGACAGTCCTTCATTCTCGGGTGACTATGTCCACTAATTTGCTGTTTATATTACACAATGCTCCATATCCGTTATTTTTACATAAAATTGATTTCCACTTCTGTTTTACACGTTCAGTAACCGGCGTACTTGGTGTCTCATTAATTCTGTGAGTCATTTCCTCAATTAATTTGAGGGCTTCCGGCATCTCTTGCTCTGACTTTTCTAACCGTGTAATAGTTTCAGACACAGTTTGAAAATAGGTTTGTATGAAAAACAAATTATTCATCAGAACCTTCAAATCCAGAGCGTTTTCCTTTGCGTATTTGTTGGCATTCATTCTACAGTACCCCTACCCACTCTACGCTTTACCACTATACTCAGTACGCCGTTATGCGGATTTCCCTTAGAACAACTCTATCGGGTCCGAAGTCTCGAAGCCTAGTAATTACAAAACTATATTCAGATTTAAGTTAACAACAGGTGCACCGAAACACACGGGTATGGTTAGTCATCTAATAAATAAGAACAAGTGACAAAAGTATACAAAATGTCTAGTACTTTTATAGACTCCAGTTTAACATAGAATAATCACATCGAATATATATGCACAAAATCATCAAGAGTTTTATATTTATTAAAAAACTAATGACTTGCGTTTTTCAAAATTATTTAAGATGTGCCTACTTTTCTTTCTTTCAACCAATAACCCGATATGCCTTAATTTTCTAGG
Organism: Periplaneta americana; assembly: GCF_040183065.1. Lineage (NCBI taxonomy): Eukaryota > Metazoa > Arthropoda > Insecta > Blattodea > Blattidae > Periplaneta > Periplaneta americana. The sequence goes on from NC_091118.1 coordinate 45,731,559, forward strand.
GAAATGATACCAAAATTGGTAGTGTCTTAATTTTGCAACAAAAAAAAATCCCATTAGAATTTTATGTAAATCAAACTATTTTAAACATTGCCGACCACTTTTCAAACAAAGATATTGTCATAAATTTGTATAATATGATCTAGTACTTTACACTCTACATAACGTCGACAATTACTCATTAGTGGTCAATATAAATGAACATGAAATTAGAAAGAGTGAACAAATGAATATTCTATACTGTAGATTACATAAGAGTGACACAAACTTTTCTGTTACGGGGATGAAATTATTAATAAGCTTCCCAGTCAATATTATAAGTTACCAACCAATAGCTTTAAAACTAGATTTTACAATTGGTTATTAAATAATTCTTTTAATTTTGTTGGTGAATTTTTTAACACAAATTTGTATGAAATTGTTTTTAATAAATACATTTAATTACATTTATTTCACTTAATACATGAAGGGTGGAGTGTTTTCATTAATTTTTATAGTGTCAAGATATTTCGTATTTTCATTGTTTTAGTTAAATTTTGCTGTTCAAATTATATTAGTGTTTTTCAATTTTGTTATATTTATATGTTTTTCAATGTACGTATCTGTGACGAAACCTATTACTGTATGTCTAATAGCCTAATAAATTGAATTTAATTAAATTAAATTTAATACGCCGGTGACTGGCAATATTCTTGTACTGAAAGATAGACGAACAAGAATGCCATGCAAATTTCACTTCGCGGTCGTCAGAAATTTTACGGGTACAGTATGTGTAAGATGTACAGATAAATACACCTAAATAAGGTGTACAGAGTAATAAAATCATTTCATTTCCACACAACTATTTTTGCTTGTAACTTTCGACTCGGTCATTTCCTGACCAGGGTTCCTGATCTCAAATTGATACATGTGCCCTTCGCGATCATCCCTGAAAGTTTGTAACACCAGCTCGTAAACACCCTGTATAATAAGCTTCCCAGTCAACATAAGTTAGAGCCCGGACGAGAAGTTATGGCACCAGCGCGAGGGACGCATTTTAGTTCGTTTGCTTGGACTCGCCCTCACACTCAACTGGAGGAGTGTTGGGTTAGTTGGTTACTAGCATTCCGAGTGTTCAGATCGTTCTGCTACTACCGCTACTGCTAATACTGAAAACATTGTCCTTCTGACCGCCCTCATTATGGCATTGTCTAATGTGTGAAATCATAGAGTAGTTCATAGTCAAGGACATGAAATAGCATACAATGTATGGAAATTCATGTCAGAAGAGGCTGTAAATGGAATATAAATTCCATTGAAAAGCGTGTGTGCAAGAGTACTGGCTGCCACTGGTATTTCAAAGCGAACCTTAGCAAGAATCAGGAAAGAAGGGAAAAACATTGAGGCAGGAACAGCAGATTCTTTCTCCAGTCCGGAAAAATCACAGCCGAAGAAGAAGATTGTTGCAGCTGTAGACAGTTTTGATGAGGAAGTCCTAATAAGACTCATCTGTAATTTCTACGCTACGCATAAGCAGAGGCCGACTCTGCAATCGCTTCTTCCTAGAATGGATATCAGTGTATGATTATGTGAAGAAAGTAGAGAACAATTACATTGAAAGTGAGCACGTGATGGACAGTATTTTGGAGAACATTACCATAAACTTAGGGACATTTCATTCCATCACGGATCAGTCATCTGATTCGGACGGAGAATAAAAAAGATGGAATAGCGGGCGTAATTCCATTAGCTACCTTCGCACTCTTGAGTAGGGAAGTGGTGATACTAAGGAAGACGTATGTTTTTAGAAAGAGATGAAACGGATATGCCTGCTGCTCTGAGCTTGAGAACCGTAACCCAAACAACCCCCACTCCTCTACCCCGCTGGCCGGCAATTTAAAACTTCGCGCAGGTTGGTGCCATAACATCTAGTCTTAGCTCTACCACCTGTGGAGTAACGGTTAGCGCGTCTGGCCGCGAAACCAGATGGCCCGGGTTCAATTCCCGGTCGGGGCAAGTTACCTAGTTGAGGTTTTTTCCGGGGTTTTCCGTCAACCCAAATATGAGCAAATGCTGGGTGACTTTAGGTGCTGGACCCCGGACTCATTTCACCGGCATTATCACCTTCATCTCATTCAGACGCTAAATAACCTAAGATGTAAAGCGTCGTAAAATAACCTACTAAAATAAAATAAAAACATAAGCTACCAACCAATAGCTTTGAAACAGATTTTGCAATTGGTTATTAAATAATCCTTTTCACTCTCTTGGTGAGTTTTTAACACAAATTTGCATTAAATTGTTTTTAATAAATACATTTAATTACAATTAATACATTAAGGGTGAAGTTTTTTCATTAATTTTTATAGTTTCAAGATATTTCGTACTTTCATTGTTTTAGTTAAATTTTACTGTTCCAATTATATGCCTATTTGTCTTTTTAAAATGTATTATATGTTTTTAATGTATCTGTGATGAAGCCTATTACTGTATGTCTAACGGCCTAATAAATTGAATTGAATTGAAATGACTAGCAATATTCTTGTATTGTAAGATAGAAGAACAAGCATTGCATCCAAATTTCACTTCACGACCACCAGACATTTTACGGGTAAAAATTACGTACAATCTGATACCGTTGATTATATTATCTCCATAGAGTGCACAGGTTAAGAAAGAATAAAACCTGCACCTCTTTTCCTCCCATTCGCCTCAATGACATGTACTCAGGCATCTTTGCCTTTGTGCTTTTCAGGCCACTGTGGCAGAGCAATGTTCCAGATTTTCAGGCATATTACGAAGAGAGGCAATCCAAGTCTATTCGAAAACCCGGTGTATACTATAATCCGATTCTCACAGAGCGAAGCCCAAGAGAATAGCACGGCAGTCACATGGATTGATGAATTGATCATATTATTTAATCCAGCTTCAACTTCGGATTTATTTATTCCCAATTGTGCTTTTCAGAGGAGTGAAATTGATGGAAATGTTCTCTGACTTTTTCCAGCCAGACAAGAGATGCTGATGTGATATAAAGTTGCTTCAATAGAAGCTTTATTCCAGCCTGCATATTTATTTCCTGATTCGTCGCTAGTCGCGTTAGCATCTGGCTGAAAGGTCACGGGTTTTACATTTTAGTTCTTTTCAATTCCTGTTTCTATCATAAAGGTTGTTGCCCCAGTTCAGTACTGCGCTGAATATTTGACGTGAATATCTACAAAATACAATCGCTGATTTGTTTAAATGACCATTAAATTCCAATGTACGCAATACCTAATTATTTGCATTCTTGTCAATTACCAGATTAGCCGACCCGGGTTCGATCCCAGTCGGGGTCAGAAATTTTTTCATAGATTGTGCACCAATATTCCTGGGCTAAATCCCAAATCTCCCCGGAGAGAAGAAATATGTCACTGTTGATAGTCATTAGCCTGGCGGCCTCCTTGGTGCTATTCGACAGGGGTAGGCAACGTGCCGGCACCGGGTTTCACTTTCTCCCTTCCTCTTCGTCATCATCACTCATTCCATACACTACACTTAAACGAACACTTACACATACAGTCACACTAGTTAGTACACGACAAATACACCGATGGACCGACATCAATGCTAGATTAGCAACACCATCATACTTAGGAAGGGCTGATCATATTAGGAAGTTTAAATGTAGAAAACAAAGGACGGACGTGGCAAAATTTTCCTTTGTTAACCGCACAATAGTAGACTGGAATAGCTTACCTGCAGCAATCTTTCAGGGTGGTCCTCTTAAAATCAATACATTGAAGAAAATGTTGAGAAGATTAAACTGAAAATGTAATTGGAGGTGCAGTGTAATTATTTAAGTTGTGTCATGTCATTAATTGAGTTGATATATAATTAATTAAGTTGATATGTAATTAATTAATATGATATGTAATTTAGTTGATATGTAAATAAATTAAGGTGATATGTAATTAATTAAGGTGATATGTAATTAAGTTGGTATGTAATCAATTAAGGTGATATGTAATTATTTAAATTGGTAATAGTTGGGTGAAATAGAAGTACTTATAAGTTAGATTTACTTTTGCTTTTCGTAGGCTTTATTATAGAATAGTTTTTATTTATAGTCCTAGGTTTATTGCATCTACTATTTATAGATTACCGGTACGTTTATTTTATTTTATTTTATTTCATTTACGTTTATTATATTTTATTTCATGTAATTGTAATTATTGTATATTATATATCACTGCCACCGGGTGTATACCCAATTGTAGTGTTAATAAATAAATACATACATACATATATACACATGATGTACAGCGTGGCTCGCCGAAGTGGTGTGCAACTTAAAAATGCAAATCAAGCTTTCAAGTGTAACTCGCTGTAAAGTTGATTTGAATAATTTCGAGGGAAAAATTGTTCCGGGGCTAACCTATTTTGTAACAAATTCTCATCAAGACATTAATCTACATAGGGGCTACTTTATTTTATATTTTTTAAATTAGTTACTGAATTAATTAATTTTCATCTAAATATTAAAGCACATATGGTCTACTTTACTTTACATTTTGTATTTTCAAATTAATTATTTCAGTAATTTTCACTTAAATTAATTCACATAGGATTTACTTTACTTCATATTTTTAATATCTTTCAAACTTAAATTCTTATACATGGATTTACTTCACCATTGTATTTGCTTATTTCACAGGTAACTATAGTGAAAGTTACTGTCTCCTAACCTCAAAAATGCATACATAAGCGTGTCCTTATACACGATCTCATGTTAAAATTATGTCGCATTGACTGTCGGATTCAAAATGGCGGATTGTTCTGCTTGTTTAATAAATCGCTTTACCCCCTACCTATAATGTATTAATTTAACCATTCATTTATAAATTATGATTAATAGTCTAATTATACTACAATATTATTTAAATTACTATTATTATTTATAAATACGATTGTTCAAATGGTTGTTACATCTGCTTTATAAACTAAATTTTCTACCCTTACGTGAAATCCCTGTTGTTGAAAGCGCAGTTACGCAAAACACTGAAACATTTAAGATCGTTTTCGTTGCGTAAAACTTGAGTGTGTCATAAAGATAGCATACGACGCCCCTGAGTTGTACGCGGTTGTGAAATTTTAACTCTTATTGTAGGGGAGAAACAGGGATTAAGTCTATGTGAGAGTGGAGTGTTTAAGAAGGCATTCGAATCGGAGGGGAATGCATGATGATGTGCGTTGCTCACCATGGCAGTGTAGTAGGTGGGAAAGTCCAATCGTGGGCACCAAATACCAGAATACCAAAGCAGAAACGTAGCCTACATTGACAAGTAAATCCACACCTGTTGAGTAACGGTTAGCGCGTCTGGCCACGAAAATCAGGTGGCCCGGGTTCGAATCCGGTCGGGGCAAGTTACCTGGTTGAGGTTTTTTCGGGATTTTCCCTCAACCCATTTTCAGCAAATGCTGGATAACTTTCGGTGCTGGACCCCGGATTCATTTCACCGGCAATATTATCACCTTCATCTCATTCAGACGCTAAATAATTCAGCTGGACACGTTGAGTTTCTGTAAATCAAGATTCATATGAATCAATAAGCAGTAAAAACTTCAATCCAATTATACAAGGACCATTCCGTACAAAATTTTAAGGAATTTTTTTGGGCTTTTAATATAATAACGTTATTGTGAAAATAAATTAAACTGCCAACTATGACCGCCATATCATTAATAGTTTAGTCATACGGATGACTGAAAAATGGGTGGCAGTTACATGCTATCCATAATATGAAATATTCTAGACACCCTATATGAAGTGTCATGGAAACTAAAGAGACGTCATTGTAAACCTGAACAACCATATTTTAATACCTTAAAGACTAATTCGAATAATATAATGGAATTTTCATAAAAACACCTCATTGGAAAAAAGAAATAGTTTTATATTCGAATGCACCAATTTAAATTAATGGGAATTCCATTCGTATTGAAGAAAATCTTATTCTTAACCCATCTCTCATTAAATTAATAAAATTATTAATTTTTGTTCCGACGATTGAAAATCGCTTGCTCTGTGTGACGGTCGCAGAGTTCGCGAGACTTCATAACGATGAGTAATTTCAAACGACCGTCTCCCTGACCTTGATCGCGCAACATTCTGTACAGACGGGAGAGCCTACCTTCTGAGCTCCTTTGTTCCGGTGAGTTATTTTTATTAAAAACTGACATGCTATTTAAGTCAACATTCTGAAATCTTCACAGTGGAATCAATATACCCTAAAGCAGACGTCTCAATAGGGCCTTCTCAGAGCACTTCCTCCTCTTTCTCTTTTTCAATGTAAGAGTGGAACAAGATGCAGGAGAAGTTCGTGTATCTCCGGATGACGTCATTGACCGCGACGTTTGAATAGACATCTGCAACCGCTACGATGTAACAGTCAGTCATTGTGTCCATCTCCGAGGAAAGAATGTTCTTATTACCGCAAATGTATGAAGAAATAAAAGCTTTCATAGGAAAACCGAAATTGTGGGAGACGCAAGTTTCAGTGGGTGACTGTTACCACTTTATTAATCTAAAATTGTTACCTGATTTGAATCAAGACCAGTGTAACAAATATAATGAAATACTGAAGGACTTGAGAAAAGAATTTCAGATCAGATTTAAGATTTGAATAGTTCTAATTTAAAATAATTGCTTGTGAATTTCTAAGGTGTTTAGGTTATTTTTAATTATTGGAAACATTACGAAATATATTATTTAACTATTATTGTAATTAATATATTAATATTAGCGTAACGTAAGAATACTTACTTTAACAACCAACAAGTTTTTATTGTAATTTTATTATTATTATTTAATTGAATTTTATTTTATTAAATATGGTATAAACTTAAAAAAAAGAGCGATACCAAAAACCTTTATTAGAAATGAAATATTGTTATTGTTTGGTCAACTGTTCGAAGACAGGTCTGAACCTCACAAGTGATACCAACAAGGCACCACTTATGAGTCAACTAGGCCAGGAGATAATGGAGTTAGGTGGCCAGTTCCTGGTGCTTAAATAATTACGTAACATGTATGGTTCTTCATGCTTCAGATGTCTTCTTTTTACTCATAGATAGTATATAATTAGAAAATAAATGTGTTATTATTATTATTATTATTATTATTATTATTATTATTATTATTATTATTATTACTGCAAACTACTTAAGAAATTCCTTCCGAAAACAACCGTCTATAGTGACAGTACAACTCAAAAGTGCAGCTTTGTGGCATTTCTCCCGCGACAGTTACAACTTAGCTCGCTCATGCTTGTAACATTAATCAGCGATCGGCTATCTTCGGGTACTGCGCTTATCTCTTCAGCTGACTATGTTATTTATACTTGCTCTCTATAACAACTTTTATGCGTTGGCCTTGAGACGCCTGCCCTAAAGAATTAAACACATGTTTTTTTTTCGTCTGTAAAAATGAATTGCATTTTGTGTTCTGCAGTATAATTTTTAAAATTATTTTACGGCGGGTACCTACTTAAAAAATTATACATTTTTTTTCATTTTAAGGAAATTTTTAAACAAGGCTCTCCTCTTTCGAACTGCATTGAAATCACTTTTCATCTTCTTTTACATAGTAAGAAAACTTCTATGAATGAAACCGTGTTTTTTGCTAAACCAATATTTTAAATGCTGATTGCTGCCAAACTATGAAGGATATAAATATAATATTGCGTGAAATTCATATTTAGAACATACAAAATAACCTACTACAATATTTTTAACTTTTGAGACATCATGGTTCAAAAGCATATTTTTTGCATGGAATGATCCACAATGAAATTAATAAGCCTATAATCAAACCACCGGCACAAACTTCTTAAAACAGATGTTCTAGTAGTTATAGGAGAAAGTTACACAACGCAGAACGCATTGTATTCTTCACCTAACATAATTATGAACATTAAATCCAGACGTTTCAAATGGGCAGCGCACGTGGCACGTATGGGTGAATTCGGGAATGCGTATAGAGTGTTAGTTGCGAGACCTGAGGCAAAAATAAATATCTTTGAGGAGGTCGAGATGTAGATGGGAGGATAATATTAAAATGCATTTGAAGGAGTTCGGATATGATGCTAGGGACTGGTTTAATCTTGCTCGGGATAGGAAACGATGGCGGATTTTTGTGAAGACGGCAATGAACCTCCGGTTTCTGCAAAAGCCATTTGTAAGTAAGTAAGATGAGATGGCATCATTTCAATTAGCTGAATTTCGACCTTAGTGTATTGACACGGTCATATAAATAACCTGGATTGTACGAGCTTAACAGCGAAAGTGTAAGATACATTTTGGTGCACACTGTATAGAAGAACGAACAAGTCTACTCATGGAAAATTCAAATGTATTTTCAGCAGTTCATAAAATTAACGGCAGGCATGACATAACGCTGATGAGGATTACAATTTAATTTTTCATGCTGTGCGGGTGCTCCAGCGCTCAAGAGACCCCATAACCAATTACTTCAAATGTTTATGAGAGACACTTTCATCAACTTCCATTGTATTATAGTACTAAACTTCAGAATACAACAAATCCAAAGGACTTCAATGCGACTCCTGATAGAGATGCTTATATATATATATATATATATTTAATGTAGATCGCACATTAACTATAAGAATTAAAAATATATACAAGAAATATATTCTTCTTCTTCCATCAATTCACGGTATAGGCTGAGTATTGATTATAATAAAGCATTTGACCAAGTCAAACGACATGTATCATGAAACATAATTTTTTAAAAAGGGATTCCCTCTATATCTAATCCAAGTAACACAAAGCTTTTATACGGAAAAAAAAAAAATAAAATTGAAAAAGTAGGTACACAATCCAACGAAATAAAAACAAACCTGGGTGTTAAGCAAGGAAGTAGCCTCTCAAGTTTTATTTAATATACAGGTTGAGTCAGGAGGAAAGGTACATGGTGTGAGGAGTGATAATATTGATGATTCTAAGCATGAAGATGCATCTGAACATATACCCTTCTTTAGCACTCACATGCGGATTCAACCAAAACGACATTAGGTTGTAGTAGGATCTATGAAACGTGTCCTGGGTGTTGGATTGGTCGCGGTGGAATCATTTCTTGGCCACCGAGGTCACCCAACCTTACCCATTGGATTATTGTGTGTGAGGTTGGCTTAAGATCAAAGTCTACAAGCGCACAGTGTAAACAAGGGAAGAACTTACAGGGTGAGTCGGGAGGAAAGGTACATGGTTTGAGAGGTGATAATATTGATGATTCTGAACAAGAAGATGCATCTGAACATATGCCCTTCATCAGCACTCACATGCGGATTCAACCAAAACGACATTAAGTTGTAGTAGGATCAATGAAACGTGTCCTGGGCGTTGGATCGGTCGCGGTGGAATCATTTCTTGGCCACCGAGGTCACCCGACCTTACTCCATTGGATTATTGTGTGTGAGGTTGGCTTAAGAGCGAAGTCTACAAGCGCAAAGTGTAAACAAGGGAAGAACTTCTCGCTCGCATTTTACATGCTTGTGCTCAAGTAAAGGAATGTCCAAATCAGCTCAGATCAGCAACACAGCAGTGGTCTACAAGAGCTGCAAAGTGCACTGAAGTTGTTAGTGGACTTTTTGAACATGTTCTGTAAAGAAAAGTACACAGAACATGGTAACAATGTTTTAATTTACTATCACCTGCACTTTTACCGTTCCTCATTGTTTTTCATTATTTTCCTCCGAAACCGTTAAGAATAGGACATTAATGTTCATATAAACTTTTTTTTTGTTCAGAATCACCAATATCATCACCCTCAAACAATTACCTTTTCCTCCTGACTCATCCTGAATATTTGAACAAAAAAGAATTGTAGGTAAAGGGATTAGTTTAAGACATAACACTGAAGAGAAAGTTTAAGAGTCAATGCATACATTGAATATAATAGGTAAGAATTATAACATGAAATTATCTGCTATAAAAACTAAAGTAATGGCATTCCATGGTGAATACCCAATTAGAACCAAAATATCAATAGAAGGCACACCTACAGAGCAAGTATCACATTTCAAATATTTAGGCTGTGACATCAACTATAAACCAGATAATGATATTAATATAAAATTACAACAGTTTCAGAATATATGTGGCACAATCTCTAGAACACTAAAAGGGAAGAGAAGACAAGACATGCAGCTTAAATACTGTAAGACAATGTCACTTCCAATAATGCTATATATGGCAGTGAAACATGGACTATTATGCAGAAAAACCTTAGTAAAGTACAGTTTGCAGAAATGAGATTTTTTTAAACTGTCAAGGGATGTACAAAAATGGACCAGATCAGAAATACGATAATAACAGAACGGAACAAATACAGAACGCCATAGAAACGAATCCCAAAACAAGTGTTAGACTACATGCCTAAAGGACGAAGCTCCGTAGGAAGGCCCTCCAAAAGTTGGAAAGATGTGAGATCGGAAATATATTCTTAGCGTCGAAATATGCACTGAAGTACAACATATGCACATAAGCAACATAAATATACAGTATGCGTCCATCGTCTTAATTTATTAAACACCAAACATTTAATTATAAAGTTTTATTAAGGTATGCTGTTTCAATAAAAATATACAGGTACATATAACTTAATTCTCTTGTAATAACTCTTCCAAAATTTCACTCACTAGCAATCACAGACTACACAAGAGTACGCTTCTGGATCCTGGAGTATAGCATACTGTACTTCATTCAAATTTGCCACTAGGTGGAATAATTATCAGTCATTTCATTCCTGTCTTTGTCAAGCTCCTGACATCTCTTGGAACTTACAGCAAGCACAAGAAGATCGATTCAGTCATTGAAAATGCACGTTTCAAATATCTTTAAATGAAAATGACGACCAGCGACTTAACCCCAAGGCACCGTAGGACATGCTTTCGAAGTACACAGTAAACGTAATAGCCTATTTTAAGGGTAAAATATGTATATGAAATAAGATGTAGGCTATGTGCAGAAATTCGAAGTATAGTATAAAATACTTGCATTTGTGCCCTACTGTAACCTGCAGAATTTTTTTTAGCATTTTTCCTCATTGCAATTACTTTTCTATTGAAGTGTAGAATTATACTGAACTTTGAAAGTAAAACAAATATGTCTTAGGAATCAAGAGGTTATAGTCCTATAGCATTACGACGGAAATTCTTCTGTCGCCAGAGCAATCATACAGATATTGGAAGAGTTATAGCCGATCTGTTCGTACAGTTTCCCTACGCGATAGGCATCCCAATATACAGACATGTGAGATTTTGTGAAACGTCTAAGTTCGAGAAAAAAATGTAACGTTTTGACACGAAAAGTGACGTCATTTGTGATACAATAAAAATAGAGTGTACGTGGTTTTCTATGCGGTAAGTCT